>NW_008704902.1:2897889-2898853 GCF_000326865.2 Helobdella robusta
CAATATTATATATCTGGCGCACATGTCATTCGTAATTAGTTTTCACTAACGTTTCTCAACCATGTTAAAACTTTTATAAAATTTCTATATTTTAATTATTTTACTAAACATTTTATTTAAATTACATTATTTTATTTATATAATCTACATAAACTTTAGTTATTATGATATTTACAACAAGGTTAATTTATTTCACAATTTAATACATATTTTATTTTCTATATTTTCACATTTTACATTAGGCATTTACTTTAATTAAATTATATGTTTAAACAATATTTAGGCTCTGAAGATGGCATTACGCCGAAACAGCGCTGTTAGCTTTATTCCAGTTTTAGATAAATATGAACTCAAACAATACCGCCTCGTTGAATGTCTTATAAAAATATATATATATATATATATATATATATATATATGCGTTTGTGTATGTTTGTGTGTGTGAATGTATGTGTACTTATATAGATATTTGTATGTGTACTTGTATATGTATATATATATGTATATATATATATATATATACATATATATATATGCGTTTGTGTATGTTTGTGTGTTGCTATAAATTTTTGTTCATACCGTCGTGTGTCCTCGTTTTTTATTGTTTGTAATTGATTCTGTTGAAGATTTTGTTTTTAAAATTGTTTATATTATATTATATATTTATTTCAAATATGTATGTGTGTATGTGTATTTTTTTCATGTATGTTTTGTATGCATATTTTTGTATATACCTATGTCTGTCATGTTCAAGATAAGTTTAACTGTCTTTAAAGGTATTAAAAGAGTTGTCTCTAAATATTTAACCGACAGAGTCATTCTTAGAACAATGCCACTGCTGGATCAAACATTGAGCTTTGACAATTCAGGTTTACTGTCTGTACCTGACACAAACTTGACTTTTGGTCGGTCGAAGGAATTTCTCCGTAATGGGTCCTGTTGTCTGGAATGGTTTGCCTAGGGA
>NW_008704902.1:2898903-2953198 GCF_000326865.2 Helobdella robusta
ATTTCTTAAAGGTTAAACACCATCCTTACCTCAAAGCTTACCCGTGCCAATGTCTTTTTCTCTCCATTCATTGCATTTTAAAGGGCGCTTACAAACACACAAACACACCAATAATAATAATAATAATAATAATAATAATAATAATAATAATAATAATAATAATAATAATAATAATAATAATAATAATAATAATAATAATAGTAATAATAATAATAATAATAATAATAATAATAATAATAATAATAGTAATAGTAGTAATAATAATAATAATAATAATAATAATAATAACAACAACAACAATAATAATAACAACAACAACAATAATAATAATAACAATAACAACAACAACAATAATAATAATAATAATATTGTTGTATGTACGTATATGTTTGTACTTGTATGTGCATCTGTAGTGTTCTATAAGATTGGTTGGACAAATCATGTTTCATATAACGAGTTGGTCACGTCATCATGAACTGTTAATTTGATTAAGTTTGGATGTTAGGAAACAAATTAATTAATTATTTCACTAAATTTCACACACACAAACTGACACATACACCCACAAACTCACACACACACATACACACACATCACACTCACACACACACTACACACACACACCACACACACACACACACACACACACACACATGCATACATACATACACACACACACACACACACATATGCATACATACACACACACACACACACACACACACAAACTCTCTCATTCACTGACACACACGTAAATACACACACATAGGTACATATACGAAGTAACACAAAGAGACACTCGCTAACTGCTATTTAATAATAAAATTAAACCATTTTAACGAAGAATTGTTTGTCAAAGGTTGAAAACAAATATATATAGGATTGACATTTCCACATTATCTGCAAAGAAATGTTCAGACCAGGGAGTTGCACATTTAGCATACACAATTGTTATTTGAAGATTGCTAGCTTTGTTTGTTCATTTCAGTCAATAAAATTGATTGTCGTACAGCTTCAATCTTTAATTAAATGTCAAAAGAAAGTTAGATCCTTCCCTTCTTAGCTGACTGACTCGATTGATAACAATTTTATTTATAGAAATGAAAAGCTTGAAAGGTTTAAGCAGATTTAATTTTATTTTATTTAAAAAAATATTTTGTTATTATTATTATGAAACACTTTTTTTTTTAATTCCATTTATTCACAAAAAAAGTGATAGAGTCAGCCTAGCAATAAATGCTTATCTAGGGTTGACTCCCATAAAACAAGAAATAACATAGTAAGTAACCAAAAAAAAACACAATAACATAAATGAGTAAAATAAATGTCTTTTAAATTCTTCAATGTTCTTAAATTTTCATGAATAAACATAGAAATAAAACATTGATACATTTAAACTTAAAAAATGAACAAAATTAAAAATAAAATATTAATACATTTAACTTAAACAATTCTGTTACATTATTAATTAATCTTAAATATTTTGGCAGATTATTCCATTTATAAGGTGCATAATAACAAAAGTTCCTGGATGTTATTTTATTTAAATTCATTAATGGCTTAATTATATTAGTATTGTTAGTTCTGTCAATCCTGGGGTTAGCTATAAATTTAATCGTATTAATTAACATTATATTAGTTGTAGATGTTATATTGTTGATAATTTTAAATGTTAATAAAGATGATTTATAGGAATTTATTTCAAAAATTGATACAGTATTATTATTATTATATATATTGTAATCGGAGTGATTATAATTGATTTTAAATAGAAAATTAATTATTTTTTTTGTGCGCTAAATAATTTGTTAAGTGTTGAAATGTTTGTATTACCCCATATTAGGTTACCATAGTAAAAATGACTAAAAATTAATGATTGGTAAAGTAGTCTTTTAGTATTATTATTTAACAAATTTTTAATTCTTATCATTATGCCAAAAATTATATTAATTTTTGTTAGAATTAGTTCGATGTGATCATTAAAGTTAAGTTTATTGTCGATGCATACACTCAGAAGTTTAAAGCTATCAACTTTTGTTATGCTCTGTTGATTATTTTCCTCGGTGTTCAATTTTAAAGTTATGTTATGCATCGGTGTATTTCTTTTATTTGGAACAATCATGAATTTTGTTTTTTTTTTAAGTTGACAGAGAGTTTATTTAATTTAGACCACTTTTCAATTTTAGAGAGAAATGTTTCAGTTTTGTGAATTAAATCAGGTATGTTATTTCAACTTTGGTTTTAAATCGATTTTTTAAGAGCACTTATATTTAAGTAACATTTTAATTAAACAAGTGGCATCTACACATTTTGTATTTTAAGCTAAGAAAAAAGGCATAAAACATGGAATGATCCGTAAAACTTATTTGGGAAATTTTTTATAAAAAACGAACATTGTTTCCACAATGACTTCAATAAACACAAAATGAATATGTGTGTTTGTGTTGCTTGAATACTGCATGCAACTAATATTTATATATAACGGTTGTGACACTTGTTCTTATACAGAAATGTTATTTCAATTATTAATCAACTTAACTACTTGCTTATTTAGTTATATAGTAAGGCAAATTTTTCAATATTAAATTTTAATAATCCAACTAGCATTGTCTTTACCAAACCACATTTGCGTAAATCAACAACATTTTGATCATAATAAGAAAAATAAGTCTTGGACCAATTAACTTTCGAATTCTCATGCCATGAACGATCTTTCATTGTCGAATGACTACCGACAATTACAAGTAAACAAAAATCGCTTATAAATTGCTTCGAACTTTCAGTGCAACGCGGCAAGAAAGTTATTGATAGTTAAAAAAATTACATGGAAAACTTTTCCTCGAAAAAATTTTCAGACAAATTTATCCGAGCATAAATAATATTATCTGTCACTCAAATACTTGTCCGTCTCACTTGCACTCAAACAAAATTTTAAAAGACGTGTTTTAAACATTATTGTTATTACTATTGTTGTAAAGAAAAATTATTTTTGTTTCATCCTAAAAATTTTGCAGTTCGGTTGATGTGGCCCCAACAGGTAACTTACTCAAACGGTAACAAGTTGCAGACCTCTGAGCCAACCGTCCAAAACTGTCAAGTTTTTTGCGCCAACAAATAAACCCACACCACAAGTACTACGTGTTTGAACAGACAAATACTCTTAAAATATTCACAATATCTCATTTGCACATAGAAAGAAAAAAAATTGAGGCGAATAAGACAACTGGAAAGCAGGCAAAAATGTTTTCAGATGTTGTAATTATAGAAACACGCTTCACAGGCACGTGTACGTGAATTTGAATAAAATTGGTAAAAAATTTATGGCCAGGGTTTGCATAAGGCTTACGTTTCCGCCTGGCACATGTGTTCACAAAAAATTCGAAATGAGCAACATTCTGAAAAATGAAAATGTTTATTAAGGAATAGGCCTAAGGATTTATTTTCAATTTTATACGTAAAAATATTTTTCTATATATTAGGGTTTCTGTTTTAAGAAAAACTAACGGCGTTATGGAATTCCACACAAATGTTTTAGAAATTTTCATCATACATGCATATTTCAGAACTTGCATTATGAATTCGTACAAAAACTGACACAAAACTTTAATCAGACATGAAAGATGATAAGACATTCAAAGATGAGGTTGCCACGTTCCTTTCCATGAAACGTTGCGAATCTGTAGAACGTAACGAATGGAGAAGTCGTGCAAACTGCGAATGTTGCACTTGAAATGCGAATACTTCAAACATCTGTCCAGGCATCATTTTCCAAAATGTTTTCTCAGTTTCGTTTTCTATATTCTAAATTTTGAGTGGCTTCGTATAAATGACAGTTAAAAAGTTGTAAAAATTTATGGTTTGGCATGAAAATAACAACAGCTTACATTTTTCTTCATCTGACATTTGATTAAGGTGCTTAAACGATATTGACCTGAAAGAGTTTTTGAATGTCAGGGCAACATGGGTATAAAATATGAAAATGAAAGTAAAAATATAGTTCATATTGCTTTAATTAATTAATGTCTTTTTGTTTATTCAATGGTCATTGATCATAATTCAAGTTTAAAGATGATTAAATTTGAAAAGCGAACACACAAGCGCACATCGAACCTCACCACAACTTTGCAGATAACATTTCCAAGAGTTTCCGTGTGCCAAGATCCGGCTCCAATCAAACAACGTGCCAGCTATCAATATATCTCACATCAAACGCATTTATTCTGTTATTGTGTATCATACATTTATGTTTGTATCGCAAAATAAAGTTGTTAATACTTACTGGTGTCCAAGTTCATGAATCAACATTTTTGTTACAATCTTTATTAGTATAAATTTGATTGATTGATTGTTTGATTATTTGATTGGTTGGTTGATTGATTTATTAATTGAGTGATAAGTTAATTGATTGATTGATTGAATCTGATTATTTTTTCATTTTATATTCAAATTCATCATGTTTTTCACTGTTATTGTTGATAACCATATTCTAAAACTTTTCAAATTCATAACAAATTGTCCAATATTTGTATACAAAGCAACAAGATATCAATATCAGACATTTTGAAGGAGTTGAAAAAAAGATGCTGCAGACAATTGTTTTTCATTGAACAACGTCAACAGTAGAAGCAAAACAAAAGAGACAAAAAAGATGAAGCAAGATGCATAATGCAGTCATCTGTATTCAACGGCCATCGTAAATTAAGTAAGAACAAACCCTAATTTGGTGAGGAGAACCAGATTAGGCTCATGTATGCACCTACCTACCTACCTGCCTGCCTACCCACCTATCTACCTACCTACCTTCCTACCTACCCACCTATCTACCTACCTACCTTCCTACTTATCTTCCTACCTACCTACCTACCTACCTATCTACCTACCTACCCACCTACTTACCCACAAAATGACACTCTCCAAACAACATTACAGCACACATGTTCGAAATTATAAATGACATGTAGATTTAAGATATTCATAAATAAATACACAAATCCAACATGCATATAGATGTGTTATGATTTTAGATTATTATACACACACGCAAACATTTGTAACCTTCATATATTACGCAATATTTTTCATTAACGTAAAAAGAAGAAAACTTGACTGATGTTAAGGCATAAGACTTGTATACGGTTCATAAGTCAGTAATCCTTCTTGATCTAATACCTTTTTGCCTGATCTGGTGATCAATAACCAGAGATAAGCATAAAAATGTGGATCACTCTATATTTAAATGCTGTTGCTTGTGCGTGTGTGTGCGTGTGAGAGTACGTGTGTGTTGTCATAATTTGTATAAAATTGCTTCTTGAGTCTCGTGAATATATAAATAAATAAATGTATATCTGCCTTAGTATGTGAGTAGTGTATGTGTTTTATTGTGTACACACACGTGTGTCCATTTGTGTGTTTGTGAGTGTGTATAGATTAGTGAATACGATTATGTGTCTGTGTTTGCAATGTAATGATCTGCATTTGTATGTTTATGTGCGTCTGAAGTTTTATTTTTAATACAAGAAAATTAATATTTCTTATATTTTAGTACGACCATCAAATGATTGTTTTAAAATGAATGGAGGGATATAATGAAACGTTTAAATTTTCAAAAAACTTTTAAAAAGTTTTTATGGTTTTTCAAAAAACTGAGATTTTTTTTTGCTAAATGTTTACGCAAAAAATTTGTTCAAATGTCTTTTGACAACTGTTGAAGCAAAAAGTTTGTTGACGCTTAGCTGGAATTTTTTTAGGGCCATTTTATCTATCATATCTTGACATGTTTACTCTGAAGCAAGAATCGTCAAACAACCAACCAGCAATATATTGAAAACTGTTTGCATACTACGTACACACACGGTCATACACACGTACGCACACACACACACGCACACACACACTCATGCATTATCTTACATAGCATACGTACACGTTTACTGCTCACGTATTTAGTGTTCGCGTGACGTCAGGTTTAAAATGTCGTTTGCATTTTTATGCAGCATCTATAAATAGAAATTTTTCGTGTGGCCCGAAATTTATGCTCATCTTAATATGTTGTCGTCTTTTTGTTTTTCGTCACCTAAAGGTTGTTGGCGATGTTTTTGTGTACATTTCATTCACGTACATGGCGTTTGGGATCGTCCTCATTAGTTCAATCCGCCGGATGTTTAGGTTGCGTTTTAACATTTTGTGTTTATTATGATGAAAATTACCAGTGCAGGTTTCACGCAATTATATGAATATTGTCCCAAAATTCATATTATTATTATTTCCAAAATTCATTATTATTATTATTATTATTATTATTATTAAAATAAATCTTCTAACAAACACGCAGTCCTTCAACGCAACAAACTATTTTGCAACCACACCCGACGATATCATATTTGCTATTATAGGCAATTTTAAAAACGTCTGTCTTGAATTGAATGAAGGTTGCACTTGCAGCAGCAAAAATGTTTGCAGTTCTGTATTGTTGGATGCAAATTTGTTTATTCCAGCGACATGTTTCTAATTTGACTGCCAACTGATCGAGAAAATTAAACTGGGATGTTTTTGGAAAGAAGGGATATTAGTTTATCGTCCAGCAATTGAACATCGTAATCTATTAGAAAACGCTTCCATTTATATGATGTTATGGTTGTGAGTTTTTCAATTGAGTTTTTAAAATATTTTAAAATATTTTGATATAAAATGTTAAAAGTTTGTCTGAGAGTTAACAGAATATGATAGCGGGTTTAATTATTTATTAAAAAACGCATTCATTTATATATATATATATATATATATATATATATATATATATATTCTTATTATTATATTATTGTTATATTGTTATTAAATTATGGTTTAAATTTCTGTTAAAACAAGTTCTTTTCTCTCTCTCTCTCTCTCACTGTGTGTGTGTGTGTGTATGTGCTGTCATCAAACAGGCTGTGTGTAACTGCTCTCTTGCTTCCTAATTCACGCATAACGAAAATGTTTATTTCGCTAATTATATTGCTGAATTATTAAAATGTTTCTAGAGCTTAATGCATAAAAATGAAGGCACCTTAGAAGTGCAGAAAGAAGCATCCAGTCAAGAGAAAATTTATTCAACGCTGTGCTAGACTATTCAGACTTTTTATTCTCGAAGAATAAAAAAATTTTTAATCACTTTCATTAAATAATATTCCTCAAGTGTATCTACTATTAAAAACAAAAGTAACATTAAGCCGAATTTTAATTGGTTAACTAGTCGACGATTTTTTTTTTCTTTTTCAAAAGTTGTTTTGATGAGGTGTCCCTGTGTAATTGAAGAAGGCAGTTTATTGTCAGGTTGTCCTTTATGGACGGCACAACATCATTTTGAATGCCACTTCATTTTGAAATCATTTTAAATGGTTTCGCGCTTGATATGAAACTGACAGAAAATAATAGAAACAATGCAGGAAATACAATTTTAATAACATGTGCAAACTTCAATCCTAATGTGACAGCTTTACTTAACGAACAAATCCTTCATCATTTATTTATCCTTTATTTATTCACGTGAATTGCTTATGAGTCAACGTGAAAAGGACGCACAAAAGAGTTCAGCTCTTAACAAGTGTATGTACCCCAGAGTTATTAAAGTCTAAATAAGAATGAGAAATAAAGAATTTAAACATGTATAAACCAGTAAATCTTGAATTTTTAAATTAAATTTTGTGTATGTAGCATTTGGCCAAATACACAACGTATCAGTTCGAACACCGAAGATGGTATAGGAATACTGATAAAAGCTTTTTTATTCTATTTAAATAGTTTACCATGCTTAAAATAAATAAAAATTTTTGAACTCAAGAAACATGACAATGATTTACGATCTGTGGTTGGAAAAATCTAAAAATTAAACAGGAAACTAACTAACGCGAAACATGCTGTGATTTTCATCAATGATTGCTTTTCTGACAGTCTCAATCCAATACATACATAGAAACTAATTTTTGCATTCAACTGTTAATGAAAAATTAATTATGCGTTTGTTGACTTTTGTTAGTCCCAAGCAATCAAATTATATGTGTGACATATTCTCTAAGTTGGCTTCTGTTATTGTGCTCACAATTTTATTTTTTCTGATTTCGTTGTTATCTTTCAATGTATGCAACTGCACTGTCCTTCTAAATCTTTTGTAGCAAAAATTGTTTTCCATTCTATAATTTGTCAATATGTTTTTTTCAGTTTAAAGAGCATTTATTTTTAAATAAGACGGCAATAATATTTATGTAACTTCCCAAAAAACTTTCATTTGTGAATATCCGGCTATTGGCATTGTAATTATTCACTTATCACATATGTGTGCAAATAAACAGATGTTCATCCAGTTGTTCATTTAGTTGTTTGAAATGATTAAAATGTTTATTTCAATCTGCCTCTGCCTGTCACCAAGAGAATTACATTTTGAAAGATGTATACGCTTAAAAAATTTTATCTTTCTAGAAAGAAATGTGATGATGCTGATGAAATTTTTAAATGGCACTTCAAAACTGCAGGGTATATTTGGACTTTTCATCGGATAAGGAATTGGTCTGACCGGATGTATTTTGAGTGAGGGAGTTAGCAGCTCACCTACCCGCATCACATTCTATGCACACTTTTGTTTCCATAAAAAAAACTTGTCAACCATATTGTCGCAGTCACCAGCTGAAAAAACAAACAAAAGCACAAACACTCACACACAAACACACACACACATGCGCGCGCGCATCCTGCCACGTTTCATTGCACACCTTCGTAGACTCATTAGTGTAATAAAGCGATAAACTAATTGGCGAAGAATTAACTAAATAAGTAACACCGTCGCTAGGAAATGATGGAAAGACTGACAAAACCGACCAAATAAATGAACTAATTAATTAATCAATTAATTATTGAATAAACGAACGAGCGAATGAATGAAGGTTGGAATAGTACGTTATTGGTCGAAATAAATTTGAACGTTTTTTGCAGAAACTCTGTATGAGGTTGATTGATAATGATGTTAAAGATTATGATAAAGATAACGATGGCAACGGCGACGATGAGAATGATGATGGTGATGATGACGGTGATTTTAGCAACTGTCCTCGTTAATTGCTTCCGCAGCGGCCTAGTGATGCAACGTTGTCTCAGACTAAACAGGCAGGCAGGATGGGCTAAGTGGACGCAACAAACAATTTCACACTCAGCATCAGTGAATGATTACTTTAGCCATCTTCTATAATATTATTAGTCAATTTAATATTAGTGCAGAGAAGCAAGCCTCAATTTTTCACGGTACAAGTTCAGATAGATATAAATTGCAAAAAGATAACTTCCATTCACACTTACTGAGTCAGTTAACTCTCTCTCTCTCTTTTTTTTTTTCTCTCTCTCTCTCTCTCTTTCACTAAGCATCGGAAGATATTTAAATTGTATTATTTAAAATTCCGTCCTCTGAAAGTTACAAATAATGTAATTGAAAAATTAGACAATAAAGTGAGATAAGGAAAACTATTGAAAAGTTCCCAAGAAGTTGAACTATTTTTTGTACATGAAATAAACGACGCAAGTGCTTAAATAGCATCTGGATGAGGAATGCGCAAGACCAATGTGGAAACATGTTGGTCACAAAATTTGAATAGCAGTTCAACAACATATAAAATACAGGCATCATGTACAAAATATGCAAACGATAAAAATTAAACAAAGCGAAGGCACGCGCACACACGCATACTTGTAGTTGTTGGTTGTAGGTACAACATTGCGCTTAAATACACCCTAAACGCCGAGGCATGAATGAAACACGACCAATAAAGAGGCATTCTCATTAGATTACATGCATGCACTCATGCATGCATGCATATTACATGCTGCATTCATTCATTTATGTATATTTCATGCTACTTTCAGTTATTCATGCATATTTCATGATACATTCATTCACTCATGCATATTACATTTATTCTTTCATGCATCTAACTGTAGTTAGATGCATGAAAGTCAAAGCTTATGCGATAGTTAATTAAGGAATCGATGTTGATGTGGAAGATTAATTTAGAGCTTAAATATTGCACTGGACAAAGTTTGTGTTAATCTGTCTCTATATCTGAAATGTCATGTAATTAATTAACTAATTAATTATAAAAAAATGCTTATTTATAATAATTAAACAAAAAAACAAACAATAACAACGACAAAAAAGCTAACAAACACAAGCAGCAAGTTTAGCGAACAGCATGGCTTATTCAACTTGATGTCTCTGTGTGATGTAGATGGAGAAATTTGTTGATGCCCACTTGTGAAGATTGATGAAAACTTCTTCATGTCGAAAGATTGCAAAGAGGTTTGCGTGCGTGCGAGTGTTTGTGTGTGTGCGCGCGTGCTTGTGTGTATTTGTGTTTTTGTGCATGTGTATGTGCCTGTGTCTCACTCATGAAAGATTTGTCAATGGTTGAACGTTTAGTTTTATTTCAAACTCTAGTAAACAGAATCAACGAAAAAGTCAACCATTGCTAAAAAAGTCTGCACAAGACGACGATTGCATGTTGTATAAAATAAAAATGTCTTTTTTTTAATTACAGCTAAATCAGTGCTGATTCTGGATTTGAAGATTTTTATCAAAACGGTTTTAAAGGCGTCATGCCTGTTTTTGAAATAAATGAATGAAATAAAATAAATTAAAATTTCCAATGAATAATAAATGAGTTTCTGAAATGCAGATGAGAAATTAATTCAACTTTCAAATGTTCAACTTTTTTAAATAAAAATTTGTTATTTTTATTCCCAATGATTGCTCCAACCTGATGTTAAAAATATTTTACTGACGTGCTTTTGCTACTAACTATTCGCCAGCATACATTATAATCTGTTGTTGGGTACAAAAATTGAGATGATTTAAGCGCATCTAAAAAACAGAGCAATGTTGGTGCGTCAGTTGAATTTGTGCTGGAATTTTTTCAACTTCTCATCGTCTTCAGCATGTTGAAATGATATAAAAATCGTAAGTTAAATTGATTAAAGTCGAGATTAGGATAAATTATTTTTTGATTTGATTAAATTAATTTAAAAATTTTAAATAAAAAGAAATTTAAACCTGCAATTTTTCATTTTCTCACTGCTAATTAAATTAAAGAACATGACTGGTGTCAAATTATTCAGAAGGGAATTAAATTTGCATGGCCGTTCTGTCAGTTGAAGGGAACGCTTGAAATGGCTCGAAATGTGCAAACTTTTCTTGCAAAAAAAAATTATATAATGTTTTTATTGTTTGTGACAAGCGGTTGCGTCTCAATGACATTCAAATGTATCTACGTATTTTTAGACATTTCGTTGAACGCTAAATTCTTTTCAAATATTTTAACTGGACAACATTTTGAAATATTTTGTGATACTGCAAAAGTTTTATGATTTAGATGAGTTAAATTTAAACAACAAATATTTAATTAAATTTGCATTAACCAACGTAAATTAAATGTGCGTAATTTGATATTGATCGCTTCGATAAAAATATTTGTCTCACGAGCCATTTACCCATACCCAACAAAACATTTATTATTACTTTTATTAAACATTATTATTACTGTTATTATATTACCGAAACCTATTTTCAATTTATTATACATTTACGTCAGGTAGAATTTTTAAAGTACAAAAAACAAAAATTGAATCCTACAATTGGGTATCGTAACAGCAAACATATCATGCAATAATTTGTAAAAATTTTAATAGATGCATTTAGACCACACGCGTCGTTCATATCGTCCAGCGAAAAACACGTTCGTCACTCAACTTCCTTGTATGCTAAATAATTTTTTTCATCCAATAAATTGAACAAGCTTTTTTATACTACGTTACGAAAATAATGTATTTAATAGAAGCAGGTTTTTGAGTGCGTGTATGTTTAGTGTGCTCCTTCTGGCTTTCTGTTTATTGAAAGACCGTATGATGTTTTTTTGTACTTTGTTTTTTTTCTACTTAATTAGGTAACTATTGAACTAACGGCTGCAACAAATTGTGACAAATGTTATTTTTTCAGCTGAATGTTGTGGTTATATATTTCTAAATATATTCATTTAAATATAGAAAATGAAACGATATTTTTTGTTTGCTTCACCATTTTCAAAGCATATTCAAAACTGAAAACATAAATTTTGAATTAAACTAAAAAAATTTATTTTTAGAACTATGCTAAGTTGAATGAAAAGCTATTTATATACTATAATTAACGTAATTCCAAATCTCTATTTCGTTTTCATTTATTTGAACTGAGGAACTGTATTCAATTTAAAAAATTAATGAAAGCATTTAATGAAATTAAAATGCGTTAATATATTTTACTTGATGGCCTCACTTGAAAGCACACCTACTCCAGTTTAATGCAAATCTTTGCTCTAATTTACATAATAACATGATTAATTTTAAAAATTTGAATCACTGACTCTCGCATAATAAATACATAGGAAATAATTTATTTTTAAAATAATAAACTAATGTTTACTAACTAAATTTAAGGAACTAAAGAAATTAAGAAGATAATGACAATTTAAAATAGTTGAAACAACCTGTTATATAATTTGACAGGATTGAGAAGGCACGCCAGAGAGTTGAAAATAAAGGTTGTTATAAATACCTCACCCAGTCAAACAGAAAGATCGCATTGAATAACACGATTAATTATTAGTACAGTGGACAAATTTTGGTGAAAAAAACGTATTTTTTAAAATTTTAACAAGGCTGTGCGGGTACATCGCCGGCAAAGGCCGTGTGATTACATATATAGTAAAAAAATAAATTAAAATACTGTTAAAACTTTAAACGCACACTTTCCACTCATCATATCACGTCTCAACTTTACTTATCATCATGAGTATGTCATATCGTATCACTCACTCATCTACGCTAACTATTATCTCATACCATACATTACATTATCTATACTCATTACATAGTCCTCACATCCATTTCACTCAATCATCTTCCCTTACAGCATTTCTCCTCTTTGCTTATCATCTTAACTCATCATATTGTTATCATCTTCTTCATTCATCACGCTACCTTCCCTCGTCATCATCTCATCTTCAGATTACTCATTCATCGCATAACTTCCACTCATCACATCATCATCTCACCTTCGTAGTACACGATGCAAATTCGCCACAGACCGGAATGGGAGTGCATGTCGTAAGTGGAGTTGGGATCAAGGAAGTCCACATCATCCTCATCATCGTACTCATCATCTTCCTCTTTTTGCTTGTTTTTACTCTGCTTCGATTTTTTCTTCACAGTTTCATCATCGTCGTCATCTTCGTCATCACCGTCATACTCTTCGTCATCAGTGCCAATGATATTTCCGTCACTATCATCAATGTTGCCATCTTCATAGTCATAGACTTTATCATTTTCGTCATCACCATCATAAATGTTGGATGACTGTACGTCGTCAGTGTGCTGTTCGTCGACTGCGTAATTAATTTGTTGCTGATGTTTTTGTTGTTGATGTTGCTGTTGTTGTTGCCGATGTTGTTGCTGTTGCTGGTTTTGATGGTCATCATATTTATGAACCGTCATGCGTTCATTTATCTCGTAGTCACGTTGTTGTTGTTGGTGGTGACGATGACGTTGTTGTTGTTGTTGTTGACCACGATTGTGTTCTTCTTGATTAAGATGATTATGTTGTTGTTGTTGCTGCTGCTGCTGCAGAATGTGATGATTCGGTTTTCTCTGTTTGGTTTGATGTGATGACGTTGAGTTTTTATTGGCGTTGTAGTCGTGGCGGTAAAAAATGTTGGTGTCGTTATGGTTCCTACTCTTGGTTATGTAGTCAATGTTTATATTTCCATGGTTACGAACCACTGAGTTGTTCTTGTGGTTGCTGTTTTTTCCAATGACGTTGTTGTTGTTGTTGTTGATGTTGTTGCGATGTTGATTTGGTCTGCTGTTTGTGTTGTTTCGTTTGTTTTTCAACACTCTGTCATGTTTGATGTAGCTTGGAGCTGTTCGATCTTTCGGTTTGAAAGCCATTTTTCTTCCAAACTTTTTCAATTTTTTCATCTTATCATCCTCTTCTTGAGATATTTTATCATCATTTTCTTCGTCGTCATCGTCGTTTTTCGCGTAGGCTGCCGCATCTGGAGCAGCTGGAGCCAAATTGTCAATGGTTCCTGGAGACGAAGCATTTTATAAATTAATAAATTCTCAATCGCTTTGTTATACATCAATTATTTTAAATGCAATATTTGAAGCTCAGCAAACAAACAATCATTAACCTGTACAAAATAGATATAGATAAAGTATAAACAACGTATTCAATTAAAATTCAAAACAAATATTTCGCCAGTAGAAACGTTCCGGGAGGAATTGAAACTTAAGGATGGCGTTATGATTTGGTTCGTATCAAATAACTCACTATCCGCAGAAATAACAACGAACAAATAACAAACATCCATACGAACAGAGAAACAAACAAACGAACAACATGCACGAACACTAATGCAAATGTAAAGGCCAGCATTTAATTGGTTCACACAAATTTTAACGTGTTAAAGAACGACCGGGCCATAAATATTTACGCTGGGATTTACAACATGAATGTGAAGTAATGAGCAGGCCGAATGCGATGCATTGTCCTATTAACCAGGGTCTACAAGTCTCATCGTCATCTTCTTTTTTTAAGGAAGCGGTTGATCACATTTTGAATTTTATTTTCTTTATTTTCTTTCTTTATAATCACGATTCAAGTGTTTTGAATCAAAATTAAATTTTTTACGCAATGTGTTTTATTTTGTTCATCCCATTAATTTACTTTTTAATCCGTGTTTTTTAGTAATTATTCTCTATAGTTTATTACATTCCTTTCAAATAACTTCATTTCATTCAGCCATATGATTGAATCATATTTTGACGAAATCTGGAGACATGTGCGGTATGGAAGTTGGAACTGCGCGCATCTCAATTATAATTATTCAAGGAACCTCTAAATTATCTCATGAAACACTCCTACAAGTTCTGTCTCACTCCCAAAACACGGAGACTGCCTGGATGTTATTTTATCTCAAACGTGTTATGACTGTGTGTCGTTACATGATTATTAATCTAAGATGATTTATGTGCATTATTTTTAGAAATACTGTTGTTACAAATTTTGCTTTGTTAAATATCTATTCATTTCCGTTATCCAAAATAATAAAATGTTATTTTCGTATTCACGACTTGCCTTTTCTTATAAAAGCAATGTTAAATCACAAAATCACTTGTTGTTTGACACGTTGTTAATCTTTTTTCGCAGCCGTTTGTCACCTTGTTTGATTACATCCCATCAGTTCAACTTATTTTAAAATGGCCATTTTAATTTTATCTGTTAACTATTTTTTATCGTGTCATTTAATTTTAAAATGTTTGTTTGCCTCACATAGCCAATCGCTAAATTTGTATGTAGCATAATGTTGCACATCAGACAGCCTTGTTTCATCGTACGAACGTATTCTGTTGTTGTTGTTGTTGGCCCTGTTATAAAACATATCGTCATTTCAATTCTTTGTATGTTTTCATGTTGATCATTCATGAATAGAAATTTGTATCCAATTTATAAACAAAATAGATGCCAGCGAATAAATTGATATGCTGAACAATAAGTGATAAATACTTATATTGTTTTTGTTGGTCCAGTATAATGAACAGGCATCCAACACAATTATTCAAATGTTACAATTTGCTAATTTACAATGATACATCTATATACACATGTGCACGCACATAAACTCACAGGCACACGTACACAATCCTCACATACAAACGTGCATAGATCTACTTCTAGGTAAACACAAACACATAAGCATACACACAGTCACATACGTAGAGGCACACATGCATGCGTCCAAGTTAACATCTAACAAAACACATAAGTGTAATAGTTAATGAATAATGGCTACCTGAAGTTTTAAACCGGTGCAAAATAATTAGCTTAACGCAAAACATGGTAAACTTCAAACTTCAACAACATTATCCTGCAGTAACAAATAAATATTATAAATAATTTATACTGAAATTTCAGAAAACTCTTGTTTCAAGTGCACATTATTTGTTCGCACGCCTGTGTCGTGCCGCTTGTAAAGAAGTGCAGAAGAAGAACGTTGTACACATAACACATACATGTATTCATCACGTGCTTATCTTATTAGATTATCCTATACACAAACGCCCAGAGCAGTTTTAATTTATTCATTATAATTTTTAGTTTATCATTCAGTCTAGTTGATTAAATCAGAGTTGTAAGTTTTTTGGGATTATATTTATCTACTATGAATGTTTAATTATTATTAACCTGCTCTACAATTGCAAATTGGTTCATCAAACCAGTTAACTTTTCGAACAGAGTGAATATTTTTCAAGCAGGGACACGAGGAAGAGGAATTGAAGTTTGATTGACAGGAGGGATGGGAAGGAAATTGTAACAGATTCAAACAGGCATTTCAGTTATCCGCACGTGCCAAACCTTCACCAATATAGCAGCTATTTCAACAATTTTTCCATTAAATTATTGAAAAACATTTTAAAACTAAAAAAAATAAAAGTGAAAATTTGTTGTTCTCATCAACAGATATATAAATATATAATGTATTTCATGTATATCTTTTTAGAACAAGCAAATATTTTGCAGCACGCATATTAAATATTTTAAATAATTTCATCACCCTCAATAAGGAAATTAGATACAAAAAAAGACGAAATACGAACAAGAAAAAATATTGAAAACTAAAATATTATTTAATAAATTTTAAAACCGAAAAAACAAAAAAATTTACATTGAAAACTATTTTTTTACACCGGGAAACAGAAACACTCAACTCTAAGAAGAAAAAACATTGCGACATGAATATTTAAAGCAGCACAGCGGCCACCAGATTTTTCTCAGTCAAAAACACCAACAGCAGTGGAAAAGAATTAACTTTCGTAAAAACTTTACCTCAAGTAGAAAGAATTATTCATTTCTATGAGTAAGAAACTCCGTAGGTTGTTGTAGATACATCTTTTCTAGCATCGTACATCATGCATCATACATCATGCATTGCTGTTTTATACGTATGTTTTATTTCATAATACATTAGAGCACCATGCACATATAACGTTTTATGGTGTGTATGAATAATACAGTGTGAATAAAAATAAAAAAATATTATGATGATTCTAAATATTTATATTTTAAAACAAATGTTGCGATATATTTATTTTTTTAGTTTTTTTTTAAATAATTCACCATCCTGAAATAGAATGCCCATCTTACATCCCTGTGAAAATGCAAACGGTAATTGTACTATGTAAAATAAATCTTGCGTTAAAATTATTCAATAAAATGCTTGTGTTTTTAAAAGCTAAAAATGGACATCTATGTAAAGTGCCTGAGACGAAATATACATATTTGCACAATCCTACAACATTTGTGATGTGAATTTTCATGTCAATAGTTCAGCATGTTTGGTCGTTATGATACAAATTATGTACAGATTTATGTAGGTGCGCCAAAACATTTTTGTCTTTATGACATTTAACGTAAGGTTCTACGCATACTTTAAAAAAAATCGACCATCTATCAAGAAAACAACACAAATTTTGAAGAACTTGTTATGTATTTTTATGCAAAATTTTAAAAATTATTTGAATTACATTTCATCCTTATTGATGCAAATTACAGTAGAAAATTTCTGATACAATTTTAAAAGTTCAAGCCCGGTGCCAAAAAGAAATGAGGGTTTTTTTGAGTTTAGTCATGCCATTTCATTTGTTCTTCAACGTGACAATCCTCCGAAAAATGTTTAAGAGTGAATTTAAATAAATATATAATATATTACAAAACAAAGTTTCCAAAGTTTATTACAGGAAGGTTTGATTGAACAAATTTTTAAAGCTAATTGTCATTGGAGAGCGAGTTTGATTGGTGCTGAATCTGACAATAACCCGGGTTGGTTTTTATTTTATCCAGTTTGACGTGCAAGCAAATGTACCCACTTAAAATCTTTCAACGCAGTAAATGTTTTGCGTTAACAGCCTGGCCAGATAACATGCGACCGACATAATTGATCGTTTAAAATCGATTAATGTTGAGACACTGCCCTGTTAACTTGCTTTTTAAAAGAAAGTTGAATGACGTTTGACCTGATGACTACCAGCCATCAGCATTGTTTTCATTGTATATTGATGCAAAATGTACTTAAACATATGCTAAGATGACTTGAGCATGTACAAGACTTTGGTATCGCTTTCATGTTATCATTTATAATAATTTCTTTGAAGATTAATTTCGCAAATGTGCTGCCTCACTATTTTTAATTTGTGTCATTCTATGTCATGCTACGTTGGGTTAGGAAACAAACATTTAACAAAACTGAAATGGTTGGAACATCGAAAATATTTCAATATATGACATCGTTTTAATGATTTTTGAACACACCTACATGTTTGTGAATTGATCTATAGGTATATATGTACACGTGCAATTTACATCTACGCACATTAAGTTTATAAATATTTAGTAGAATCTGCAATAGTAAACGATCGTGAGCAGACCCGTCTTGAAGGTTGAAGAGGCATTCAGTGATTCGCAACTGGAATCCCTGGCGGCTGTTGCCGAGCAAGATGCCAACGAAACCATCAACGCGCACCGATGATCGCTGCTTGTTCTCCACGGCGGAATTTTATGAAATTGACATCTGGCTTGTTTGTGATTGCTCTAATGCTTGCTACAGATATAAAAAAAATGGACAAATATTCTATTAAAGTATTATTTGACGTTGTAGAGAGAACAATTGTTAAAACGGAAAAACTACTCCAGGACCGTTTCATTGAGCTGTGAAGACATGAAAATTGAATTTAAAAGTGAACTGGGACTGACCGACCCATTAACTTAACTCTAGATACTTCTTGTGCTTGATACCCACACACACATACACACACACACACACACACACCACACACACACAACACTCACACACAACACACACACATCCGCAAACATTCATGTGCCCACAACATCACACACACACGCTCATGTAAATTTATGCAAATTCATTTTTCCGAAGTAAAATTTCTTTTAAAAAGAGCTTTTAGATAAAATAATATGAAAACAAGAAAAAGAAAGAAAACGTATTGAAACTTAAAAATACCTAAACCCCATATTACTTAATTGTATAATATTTTTATTCTACAAATATTTATAGAAAATTGTAAAAAATAAAATGAATTGGCCCACTAAATAGAAGAATGAGTGAATGAATAAATGAACAAAATTAAAAACAAAAAGGGAAAATTAAATAAGAGCGATCGGCGAACTTTTGGTTCAGTTGAGACTGCTTTAGGCAGCTCATTCTACTGAGTGCGTGCGTTCTGCTGAATTGAGTTGGAAAATTAAAAATTTATAGATGGATTTGAGGTTTTGACATCATTTTGAAGATTCTAGCCTGGGTGTTCTTGCTTTGGAGGTCATGGATAATCTGTTTGAGTTGTTCCTTCAGGTTGGTTTGTTTCAGGATGTTTCGCGGATATATTTCCACGTCTGCATGATTTTGCATGTAGTTTTTTGTTTCCATATTATTATTCAATAATACACTAGGGTTTATCTCAGTGTTTTGTATATTTCGAAATTATGTGAATGTACATGCAGGGCTCCATCAGCGTCAGGTTTCTGATATTTCATTTAAAAATTTTTGTACAGTTTCTATGGTACAAAAAAATGTTTCAATTATCTTCATGCTATTTACGGTGTTAATATTGATTTTTTTTTTAATTTTTGCTTTCTGTAAGATAAATAAGAGATTTAAAAAATGAATTAACCAATGAATGAATGAACAAATTGAAGGAAGAAAAATAAATAAACAAACCAGAGAAAGAAAAAAATGAATGAATGAATGAATGAATGAATGAATGAATGAATGAATGAATGAATGAATGAATGAATGAATAATTGAACAAAAAATGATTGAAAAACTGGTGTTTTGGGGAAAGTTGAATTGATTTAATGGCAACCGCTGAATTAACGTGAATTGAATTTATGTTGTAAAGAATTTAATATGAATCCCGGTGATTTTTATAATCCATGAAAAATGTCTGTAGATTTTTAAATAATTGTTATTTGTCTTTGGAAATATGTTTGCACTGCAACAAAAAATAGAAAGAGAGAATTGTTTATACAAATTACATTTACTTATTGTTACGTGTATTCTGTAATAAGCATATTTTTTTCATTCTTAATATTTTTAATTTGAAAAAGTTTCCAACGTTCCAAATATGTTTGTATAAAGAATTTTCATGAAATGTCTTTCCGAAAATAATTTACAATTTTAGGAGCATACATCTTAGAAAATAAATTAAAAATAATCACTGGGCACAAACGCTGTCTCGTCTCACCTACAGTCAGAAAAAATTGTGCAAAAAATCCAACCTCACAATAAATTGAATTACATTTTGTACCGCAGATTGTTCAAACAATGTCTCAACAATTTTATAACAGAATGTAAACGAGTTGTACAACTTCTTGCACGCAAAATGTACAACGAAATGTACATTATATAGACTACTGACCATTGAATAAAACATATTAGGGATTGTATCACCTCTTCGCATGATTCATCTCTCCGCACAACTTCAACATACGTCTCCTTCCTCTTGTTTCTGATGTTTCTATTGCTGTTGCTGATGAGGTTGCGTTGATGTTGTTGTGTTAGCGCTATTGCGGTTGATGCAGCTGTTGATATAATTGTTAATAAAAAGGTTGATGTGAGTTTGCTGGACACGCCCACACGCCCCATTTCCCCATAGTTCCTCTGCCCTGTGTTGCAGGTGCATTTCATCGTATTGCACGCTACACTGCTTGCTGCTCTTTTGGTTTGGGACTTGAATTTTTTCATTGCTTTGCGATTTTTTATCTCGTTGCTTTTTCTTCAAAAAACAGTACTTAAAAATTATAAAACAATTGTAGAACAACCATAGCATACCTGCAAGCTTGGAATAATGGCAGCAAAAACCACGAACGCAACAACAGCAACATCAAGCACAACAAAGAATACAACAACAAACGCTACAACGAACCCAACAACAACAACAAACGGCGAACGAAACAACAACATCGTAATTTAGTGAACCGTCACCTAAAAATATAACAACGGCAATATTTTTTCTCGAAAAATAATAAGTTCTTTAAAGGCCAAAACTAAAAATCATGATAAAATTTTTAACATAAAAAAAAATAAAACAGAAAAAATAATATGCAAAATAAATAATTCTTCATTATAGCAACTTTAAACAACAAATAAACTATTTATATGCTAATTTAAAAACGCTGAAGAGCCAACCAATAAGCTGTGAGTTGAACCAATTTTGTTAGCTATTTCCTACATTCAATGTTACACATTAAACGTCATGTTTCGCGCTTCGTTCAGATTTTTTGGTCTATTCCATAAACGTCTATTTAATGCCGGCGATTCAATCAAAGACGTGATGCAATTGGACGAATGACGTCATGTGATGTAATGTAATGGAGGCTGGCGTGCTGTTGATGTCATCATCTGGAAGGATGATTATACATATTAATAGTCCCAAGTAAGAAATCTAGCAAATGTGACGTTATTGGGTATGTGATGCTGAGAGGTTTCATGTGTATGATGTGATTGATTGATCATCTGATGATAGGTTGATGTAATGACGTCATGTGTTGATGTGATGACGATGAATTAGATGGTGATAAAATTAATTGATGTGATGATAAGATGATGCCATCTAAAGTTAGCTATTGTTAAATTGTTAGCTATTTCATAGACCCACCTCTGCCCTCCGTATTAATATTAGAAATTACTAACTAGTTTTGGTTTAGCAATTTTAATCGTACGAAAAATCATAGCGCCCATATTGAGAAAAATATTTTAGCCACAGATGGAAAATTAGAGCAGTCAAAACTCTCAAATAAGCCATTTTTATAACATTTCTGTGTTCCCAATAGTCATGTATTGGTTGCAATCAAAAAGTTACTTTACGATTATTATTTCGGAAATTATTTTTTATTTTAACAACATTTATGTTTTAACACCCATGAAGAAAAAGTGTTTAAATTTTTAACATATTAACAACGAAGGTACGTTTAAACGTCTGCCAAACAAATTCCACCCAACCCAACTAAAGCAATATTACTTTCTGTCTTCATAAGGTTTCAATCACCAAATTAAATTTTTCAAAATAATTTCTTCAAAATTAAAAGGTGAAACTAAGTTGCAGAAGATCGTGTTTAAATACTTTAAATGATAAAGAAAATGTTCCTTCTTAAGTTTATGTCCACTAGACAACAAAAAAATGTCCCCATCGTTATTCACGTTTTTAAATTTTTTCATTCTTCGCAACTCTAAAAAAATTTTTTGGTGCTCATAAATTTTCCGCAGTTATTAATTTTTGGCAAACTATAGGTTTAATAGAAGGAATATAAGGATGAAAAATGTTTTACAAGATCATTCAATTTGCATCGGCATTATTTATGATAATAGCAATGAACTATAGAATCGTTATAACAATATAATTATAAAAATAATTAAATTAATATTTATAAGAATTTGTAAATAATAAAATGAAATTAATAAAATGAACAAAGGTGTTGCAAACTCCCAATAAATACTTTAAAAACCCTGGTGACAGTCTGCAATGGTGCCTCATGGAGATGCCTGCCGACTTGAAACAGGAAATTGAATTAATTTATGTTTCCATGGTGAGGAGCAAAAAGATTTTATAAATTGTCAACGGAAAATTTTGAATTTAGTGTTGTTTTTATTTCTTGCTAAAATTTTAAAATTTAAAAACTTGATTACCGGCAATGATTTTTCACTCCTTTTAAACCCATTTAATGTTGGCACACATTCCATGGAATAACTCATGTGCCTATATCACCGACAAATCATTCCACATTTCATGGCATTCCGATTTTATGTAAACAGCAATGCTGCATGCAAGTTCCATTGTGACATGACAATTGTCGAAGTGATGCAATACATCTGTGAAGCACGTTTGTAGAATTGTCTATTTCGTGAATTTAAATTAGGTATGCAATCAACTGTTATCAGAAATGAACAGTTCTGTAAATAGAATGATTGAATAATTTTAATATTACCTTTTAGCTATTAACTAACCGCAGAATATTAATCTTATCAAACGTCATATACTATGAATGCTAATATATTTTTCGTATCAACGAATGAGAACACGAAAAGAATTGAACAAAACGTGGTGCCATTTTTAAACTATGATGGCTCTTTGTCTTTTTCAGTTTTCAAGAAACTTCTGCCATATGTGAAAAAAAATCCCGTCGAATGATCAAAAAATTTCAGAAAACACTTTCATTTTGAATTTCACTGACTTACAGATGTGGAAAATAGATAAACATTTAAAACAACAGCCTGTGCTAACATAAACATTTGAAACAACTTACATAACATGACATAAACATTTAAATTTTCAACAAGGAACAAGATGGACCACACTTAATGGCTGTAATAACGAGGGAATGACCTCGCAACACATCCAAGTAACATTTTGTCGCAACTCAACAACGATATATCAACCAGCGACAAGCCCAAACAATGAGAGAAAATAAATGCACATTTGTGCATTGAGATAACGTGCAACAAGAGTGAACGACCTAGCAACATCTATATTGAAAAGATGACGTTGAATTAAAAACTACATGACATTTTTATTAATTAGGGAGAGATAAAAAATATCACTTTGAAACTAACATCAACAAAAATACAAAACATTAAGTCAAACGGCAACAAATTGCGAAAACTTTGCAAGAGAAAAATAAATCTTTTACCGAAGAAAACAATCTAATTTATAAAATAAATAAACAATTTAAAAATTTGAATTTAAAAGTAGTAAAAAATTTCTAAAGTAAACAACAGAGTTTAAAAGTTTTAATTACACAACAGGGTATCATCAGATTTTTCCACAATGAGCAAAAAAATTACAGCAAGATAACAAGCACGAACCTAACAAAAAATATACAATTATTGAAAATAAAAAAAACTTACAAACAGCTAAAAAAACAACTAACAAACCGACCAGACCACTAACAAGAAACCAACCAATCAACAAACCAACCAAACAACCAACCAATCAACAAACCAACCGAAAACCAACAAACGAGTCAACCATCCAACTAGACAACAAACAAACAATTTTCAACCATCCACAGACAAGAAACAGAAATAACTAAACAAACCGATACTGGACGTCTCGTTGTCTACTCTGATTAGTTCAACAGCATAAATCCAGAAATCCGTGGCTACTGCAAGCGCCAGTGCTCCCGCTGCCACCAAGCCAAAAGTTAAAGATATCAAACTGAATGCCCGCTCACCAAATTTCATGATGGTGGTGGTTGTGTGGTGATGATGGAGAAAATTATAAAAAAAATGATGATTGCGGGGATAGTGATGATAATGCTGGTGATTGTAGTGGTGGTAGAAGTGGTGATAAGATGATGATAATGATGATGACGGCAAATTTTTTGAAGATAGAAATAGATGATTTACTGGCAACAAAAAAATTAGAATAATGTTGAATATTGTTGGCGTTTATGATGCTTTTGCTGACAATGACGACGGTGGTGATGATATCAAAAAGACGATGGTGGTGATAACGATAATGGTGTTGTTGATATGCGGTGGCCCGATCGGAAGCAGTTATTGAAAGTTGGTGCAATCGAATGGCGAACAATTAGGATCCGTAAGATTTGCATGTCTGCAGCATGAGGATTTTTTTGAACTTTTCCCTCTTTTTGTGACGGCGTGCCTGTCGGTGTTGTATTCCTGGTGGTTTGTTGGTGGAAGATGCAATTAATTAGATGTTGCGGGCTGGAGTGCTTGTTCTTCCGAAATAATTTGATTGTCTCTCTGGATTGATGCTCACTTCACTCTTCCTTTCTCCAATTTAATTATTGACCACACGTAATTTTATTTATTTATTTATTATTGTTTTTATATATTTTTTTATAAAGCAAGTTTAAATAACTGTTTAATTTATTTATTTGTATGTATGAAACTTTACAGATTAAAATAGCAAAACTGAATTTAGAAAATATTTATGAAGTTTTCAAAATGTAAAACAATAAACGAACCACAAATTTAATAACGCAACAACGTATCATGTTACATATAAAAAGAGCAATATTTTTTCTTTTCAAATTTCCTTTCCTATTCCATACATTAGTTCTTTATTCAACAAACTTTCAAACAAAAAGTCTAAAAATTAGAAAAGCGGGGATGTATTCAATTTTTTTTTCAAAGACTTTCAAAACTTACAACGAGCATGAATGCCAACTTTTAAACTTTTTTTTAAAGTCACAAAATAAATTAGTACTAGCAAAAATTGCCAAAAAATTATTATTCCATTAATTTTTATTAGTGTGGTTATAAATGCAAATATTCTTTATAAGTCAATACAGTTACATTAACGAGCCTAAGATAGATGGGAAAACTCTTCTCAAGTAACCATCCGAATGTTAAAAATAAGTCCGACTTGACTATTGAGTACTGAGGCTTACTTGGCAAGTAATTTCGACAAAATCACGCAACTCATAACCTTGCAAGAACACATCGCAACAATACTTTGCACTGCACTGTAACGAAACGGAAGGAAAACTGGAGCGACATCCAGCACTGTTTAATGATGACGGCACGGGATGTAATTTAAAAGTTGTCAATTAACATTAGCTGATGTAACGCGAAAAATCTATCTTACTCCTCTTCATGCAGAACATCCAATATGTTACGTCTCTCAACCAACTTACAGCCGAAATGGCTGTATATTTGCAACAAATATACATGTACATTTATATATGTAGCTTATAGGATGGATGATTCGCGATGTATGGTACGCATTGTGCCAGACCAAAAGGACCTCACGTCTTTGTTGTGTATACAACATACGCGTGCGTGTATGCACAAATAAATGTTTTCATGTCATTTTTGGAAACACTGGCAACTGTCTTTCTGAGCCACAAGTTGACAAAAATAATTCAAAAATACATGAACAATATCTGCAGATTAAGAAATTAAACTAATCAATTTGATAAAAATAAACCCTGGCTCTTCAATGATAAAAATTCAAACCATCAAAAATTTGTTAGCAACGCTACGCATCTTATCAACAATCATCAGTGGACGGTGGTCACTTGAACAGACTATAAATGAACATCGAACTTAGTGTAAAATTCTTGACAATCGTTGTTTTTTTTACCTGTCTGCCTAAGTATCTTAAGTTTTACTTTCTAAGCAAGGATGCTAAATTAAACAACCAGAGAGGTCTATGAATAAATCGGGCAACCAACTAGCATTCGAAAAATTTGAGAAAATAGCCTACTCAGCACATCTACATTTAACCTACATTTAATTTAATTTAATTTAATTTAGTTTTTTCAGTCATTAGGTGGTTTACTTTACGTTATGTTTTATTTGAAAAACGTTGAATTGTCTTTCATCGTTTCGTTTCAATTTTCGTTCTATTGTGCCCTCGTCTGCCATCTACACCTCACCTAACGCAGTCCAATCATTCGTGAAAAAAACTTTCATGTCAATTTTCACAATTTGTTGAAAATTTTTTTTTTAAAATAAAAGTAAGAATAAAAGAGCGGCTTGAATTTTCTTGTCGGCGGGTGTCAGGCAGAACTTCACTGCGGCTGTTAAGTTTTGGTCACGTTAAGCATGTTTTTGCTAACTTTTTGTCCAATTATGCAAATGACTTTAGGCCTGCAAAACCAACAAACATAACCTGAATCTGTCTTGCTAATCGTTCCTGGAAACGTCAACATGAACACTTTAACATGATGCATTTGTACTAAAACATGGTGAATGTATAGTACTATAACGTGACGTGTGTGTAAACTATAACATGATGCATGTATACATTGATTGATATCCTGTACTTTGAACATTCCAATCAATTTTTGGAAAAGTTATCGCGTCGACAATGCATTCCAAAGAATGACAACAAAAGCAAATAAAAAATTAAAATAAACAAAATTTCCCAATTTTCTCGTTTGTCTCACGAAAGCAAAAAAGTTTTTTTTCAAAGTGGAGGACCCATCTGAATAGAGTACAGCAACTTGCATTGCATAATTTTGTAACACATTTTATCTTAAATATTTTATTATTTGATAATGCAATTTTGACAACTCGCAAGATTCATTCCGTGAAGTTTTTAGAATTTATTGCAATTACGCTTCTGATATTGTTACAATATTTTCATATACGTTATAATATTATCAAAAACTTTGAAATATTTCCTTCCCTATTAAAAATGTCACAGGACCCGGATGTTGAATCAGTGCACATGACGCAAATACTACACATAAAGACAGTTCAAAGTATTGTTGTCCCATGAATGCTCTAATGGGATGACACACACGTATGTATGTGTTTCAAAATGTATGTGTGTGTGCGTGTTTCTGAACGTGTGTGTGTATTTATGAATGTGTGTTTGCATACCAAATAATACATAGGTTTTTTTTTTTTAAAAAACATTAGGTATTCATTTATTTATACTTGTGTTTTATTGTCAGTGGACGCGAACTTGATCAGCGTAAGTGAATGTGTGCATGCGTTTAAAAATGTATCATTTGGCTAGAAGATGTAAGTTTATGCTGTTTATTATGTAAAAGCAAAAAACTTTCCATTAAAATGTATGTTTATGCTGTTTATTTAAACTAAATTACAAAAGTGCCCGCTTGTCAATTAATGGCCCAGTTGAAGTAATGTACAAAAGTTAATTTTATTATCATTATATCACATTAGCCTGCATTAGGTGGCTTTTATTAATGGCCTTTTCAATACGAAACTCATTCAAATTATTCTCTTTATTACCTCCATAAATTTCGCTCGTCATTGTTTGGCCAGTATATTTGAGATATTTGTATTTGAAGATGTGTTGTTGTTAGTTTTAGTTGCTACAGGCACGCAAGCAGGAATCGCAGCAGATGCGTGTGGCTTACTTTACATGCTGTTTGCATGTATGCTTGGTGCCTTGGGTGCTAACACTAAACACGTTTATTTATATCAAGAAACATACTTGAACTTTTATTTACTGCATTTTTAAACAAATGTAGGTGCTGGCAATGCTGAAGTTTATATAAATAAATAAATTTTACGTTGAGATTCAAATACTGCAATGCAATGTTTTGTTAAGTGCCGTTGTTTGTTCAGTTTTTTGGTCTATCATACAATTTGTCTTCAAATTTTGTTATTAAGACCAGTTATTTTGTAAAAAATTTAAATAAATTTTTTTGTAGAGACTGACAAACTTGGTAAGTCAAAATTTTCACTAAATTAAATAAAGATTTGGTTCAACTTAGCTTTAACCCTAGCAACATTTCCATTGTGAGGATCGTAACACTATGCCTTTGGTTTTGTTGTAGGCCTATGTAGGAGAGGTTGAAGAAACTGCAAAGTTGCACGTTGGCACAAAGAGCCATCATTCCATATTCATTCCTGTCGCTTTCCATGGGTGTTGAGTATAGAAATGTAGAACGTGATTGTCAACGCAATCTCATTTTCTGAACAATGGATGTTTTACCTTTGAAATTTAAAAATAGCTTGGAGATTTTTGTAAAATTAAAAAGTTAATTATGCGCAAATGTAATGTATGGCGGCATAGAAATTTTGAATTCTTTTGTCATAATATTTTTTTTAAATTAGCAAGTAATTTCTCATTAAAAAAACTTGTCAACATTTCTATTTAAAATTCAAACGAACTTTATTTGAACGACAGTCAACTCGAGACCATTGTCTATTCAAAGTTTTCAAAATGTTAATTGAGGAAACACTGAATGAGATGGCGTTTATGTTTATTATTGTATATATTATCACGATGACAAAGATGGGGACAAGGATGATGATAGTACTGATAACGGTGGTGGTCCTTTTCATAAGACCATCTATTTATAGACAAAATTAAATTTGTGATGTACGGTTTGCATGGCGATACATTTTGCATCCAACTATCTTTGAATGAAATTGCAACATTTTTTTGTTGATTATACGCTTGTGCAAATATAAATTGCCTTTTTAAACGTATCTGTAATATCTTATAAAAAAATAATTTGCTGAAAAACTCTCTGGCATTTTTAATGTTGCTTGTCTGTTCTTAGTAGTAACATACAATATTTGTGAGACCTTTGAACAGAATTTCAAGTACAACGTTTTCCTGATAGAAATTAAAAATTCCTCTTTGTGTCCCAACCTCATCCATCAGAAGGTCTCCAATTGATATTTGATCAGGTGATGCAGACCAATGAGCTCTGTTGTGGAGATGAAAGACCGATTGAAAAATTGAATTTTAATTGATGGATTGTCTCTGAGGCGATCTCCAATGCGTGCACAAAATTCATCCAATTTATTTTCTAACCCACCTCCACTAAATTTGTTTTCAAACCTTACTGCCCAACTCGTGCGTGACATTATGAAAGTTTCACACCCCTCGTACCTTCCTACCGTGCATCGGTTTAAAATAAACAGTTGACATTTTTTTCCAATTGATAAGGAAAATATTCAAAGTTTTAGTGATGTTTTAACACATTATTTTTTTATTAATAAAAATTTTAGATAAATTTAACCCGACTAGATATTTTCTATCAAAAAACGATATTTTCTATTCATTTTATTGATACGAAAATTTTGTTTTCAATAAATTGAACGTTCAATATAACATTGGTTCACGTTAGTATTATTTTGATAAACTAATTAATGACAAATCTTTTTTGAAAATTTCAATACAAATTTCAATGAAATATTTAAGCGTTTTTACGATTCTTTGGAACTAAATAAATTTATTTTTGTTGAAATGAGTTCATTTTTATTCAAATAATAAATTAAAAATAAAAAATTTTACGAAAGTCCATTCAAAGTTGGGTTTCGTTTTCCAAAAAATAGACCACTTTCTGGCAAATTGTCAGCTTCACCTCGCTTCCCAAACAATACTTCGCTAGGTTTGACGGGCTGACCAATGCTAGAGATCGGAATATACTGAAATTCTTTGCCGTGAAAAAAATCTTTATCAAGAGGGTACTGGTTGACTCTTTTACCAAAAAACAATCCGCTGTCTGGCAGTTCTTCCGATCGCTTGCCAAAGAAAAGACCGCTGTCGGGAAGCTCTTGGGACATCTCCTTTCCTTCCCTCAACATCTCAACGTTGCTGTATTTGTTAAAGTTGTTGCCGTATGGTTTGCCTGACGAGTCCTGCACTTGCGCAAATAAGTGAAGGTAGATGAGAATCAGTTTGATGCTTGTGGAGATGGTTTGTTTTGTGCCTGAAATACTCTGGAACGGACTCATGTCTTTTATAGTTTATTGCTACCAGAAAACGCCAAATTTTAAAATTAAAAAGTTTTGTTTATAAAAACTAAAATAATTTAAAATATTGTAGAAAATATTTCTCAATTTTATTTTCCTTCTATGGAAGAACGTGAAATAAAGCTCAATTTATAGTGCAAAATGTAAACGTTGGTTATAATTGAACTGATGATGAGCAATCATCTTGCTGCTTTTGGTGGCAGAGAAATTGTTCTTGCCGGTAGCAGAAAACAAAATTGTATTATTTAGTTGTCAAGCAACCGCGATTTTTCTTGCAAATAAGTTTACGGCCTTTTAACTACTCACAAAAATTTAGCAAAGTTTTTTTGGTAATAAACAAATTTTTTAAAAATTTCGGTAATTTGATTGTTAAGAAGCATGGACGTTATGGGAATAACAAAATTTTACATCGTTTGTTCACATTTTCATAACATTCGGAAACAGTTCAATTCACATCTAATTACAAAAACAACATCGCCATTTGAATTTTCAACAAAAATATTATAGGGCACCGGCAGGAACCAAAGAAAAATCAAACCCGTACGTGAAGGACCAAATTTGAAAATTGTTATTTTCATTGCATGAGTTCAACTGCGGCATTTGATGACCCTTGTGTGGAGTGATTGCGTTCGTTACTTGTTCTAGGCACAAATCTCTAACAATATTATTTCGTTTGAATTTAACTTGAATGAGACCTTTAACAATAGTTTCCGTTGATTTCAAAGACCAGACCCCGAAACGTTCGAGAGCCTGCTGGTCATCTTTTGGTGGACACTCGTCGAGTTTGAGTAGGACACTATATTCCGGTATTTGTATGCATTTGTCTCGATAGCGCATGATTCCTTCTTTGCTTAGAGAGAAATAATTACTCGGAATAATTTTGTGATGGTAACACACGTAAGTCATCCCGAGATAATAATCTTCCGTTATTTCCCAACACCATTTTGATTTATCGTTAGTTACTTCTCCGTAAAATACTGAATCCATAGGTGGCGCTTCTAACTGAGGCATTATGTTATACATGTACCATTCGAAGTTTTTACAACCTAAATTTTTTCGCAATAATTTTCTTTCATTTAGCGATTGTAGATCTTCATCATTCAATTCTGCTCTTTTATATGAAAAAATTCTAGTGGAGGCATAAAAATATTTGCGCATTCCATCCATCCAGGTTTCTGTCACTCTAATTAAATTTTTCTGCACAATTTCCTCCTTATCGCCGTCGAACGTGTATGGAAACTCTTTGAAGACGTGTCCCATGTGCGAGCAGGTGACGGTGGTCACCTTCCCACCACACATCCACGCACGAAATCCAAGCTCAATATTTTCACCGCCCCAAACCTTTAGACCTTCGTCAAAATTTCCAATTTCTTCGAAATAATTTTTATCCACTGCGATAGCGCATCCGACAAGAGTTGGGGTGAAAAAAGGCAGGCCCGTGTCGCTGGCGTCCTTCTGTTCATGTTCTGTGGCCTTGATCCAGGTGTACCTGGTGTTGTTGTACGGTCAACATGTTACGTGATTGAAAGAATAAAAATCTAAATTTTATTTTTTAGTTTTGCTCAAAAACAAAGTTTACTTATTTAAAAAAGTGAAGTTTTAAATTTTTTAATTATCCTGTCATCTATCGAAAAATAATTATCTATGAAACAGTATTGTATTGCTATCATAATATTGGGATTTTTTGTTCAAAATTGAAATAATAATTAAACATTGGACCGACCTTAGATCCCAACTGAAACTGCCCTTGTGATAAATCCCTGGTTCTCCGATTTCCAAAGACATGGCATCGATGGCGTCTGTGAATGGTTGCAAAACTTGTTTTTTGTTCTTACGTATTTCGTCTAACAGTGGCTCCAACCACATTTCGTTGGCTTCAGAGTGGGCGTCGAGAAATATCAGCACGGGTCCCTCGGCCATTCTCGCTCCTCTCATCCTACTGACAATCAAACCTTGCCTCTTGTCATTCCTCACCAACTTAACTTTTGGTAATAATTTGACGTAAGTTGCCAGTGGTTGTTGGAGGTGTTCGTCTGGACTGCAATCATCCACGAGTATTATCTCGTTCAGTAATGAATCAGGACTTCTGTTGAGTACGCTGTGAATGGTGCGCAACAACATGGACAGTGCCTCATTGTAGAAGGGAATGATGACCGAAGCTTTCGGCAGATTTGATCTATCGTACGTGAATGTCTTGCAAATGGGAGGTCGGGTGTCCGGTACATTTCTGTCCAACGATTGCTGGTCGCTGTTAGTGACGTTGATGTTGTAGCGAGAATCTGGCGCTCTCCTTTGTGTTTTGATGATGTGCTTGTGAGCTGCTACGATGGCTGGCATATTTGACCGAACCTTATCCATAGCCATTTCTATTTTTTCAACGTTTTTCTGTTTATTTTCAGGAACTTTTAAAATGTTTACAGATTTTTGAGTAACGGATCTTTTCCACGATTTAACATTTTTGACGTTTTTTGGTTTAATTACTTTGTTTGGCCAATTAGGCATATGTATTGGATCAGAATCCATTCCATCAGCTAAAATATCATCAATCGGTGTCGGTACAATGCTGCGGCCGTCAGAGTAATCTTTGCCTCCCATAATTTTCTCCAAGACTATGTATGAACAAATTATGATGCATGCAATTGCAAGAAATATTACATAACCGTTTGTTCTATTATTCTCTTTCATTTTGATAAACTTTAAAAAATTTAACAAAATTAAATTTTTATTCTTATTTTTTTAAATAAGAAATACGTGGCTAACCACGTAAACCGACTGCACAACCTATCAGAAAGGTGTACACGAATAAATTAACATTTTAATTTTTATTCATATCATGCACTGCACGTATTGCAGTTGGAATTTGTTAATAAACTCATATGCCATTCATGACTGATTCATTCAATATTCACAATTCAAGGCTGACTGCTTACCATATTGTCACATTGTTAGGCTTTCATTTGTGTGCATTCGCCATACGCGCACGCACACACTGATAAACACACTCCAATTACAGAACACAAACACCACATACGCATATACACAACTTCACATTCGCAGTCATGTGTACGTAATTAAATTTTTTTCAATTATTTGACACTAAACATAAAATTTTTTCAAGTTTTATGAGACAACAGTTACCAAAATTTTTATAAAAATCATTATTTAACAGTTACCAACATTTTTATAAAAATCATTATTTAATTTAAATGAAGTTAAAATGTGTGATAACGTTTTCAATGTTTATCGAATAAATAAATTATAAAAAAATCTTTGTCGATTTATTTTTATGTAATAAATCTGTTTTTGATAAGAGAGGGTTTCATTTTTTGTGTTTTAACCAATATTATTTTTCTTTAAATTTGTCAAAATGAACAAAAATTTCACTTAATTTTTAAACTCATTCGAAAGTTGCCGCGTCAAAAATGTTTGGACTGATTACATATTTTCAAAAAGTCCGAAATTGAAATGCAGAGTTGTATGTAAATGTAACACTTTATTAACTTTATTAACTGTGTGTAACTGTGTATTAACTAACTTATGTACTATGTACACAATATTTGTTTTCTAGAAAAAAGTAAATATGGCAATATGTAAAAATATTTAATTACACGTTTTTAAATGTATCAATTGCGTAAAATAGTTAATCAGTACAAAAATTCATTTTATAAAAAGAAAGAGGAAGGCGTTGCCTTCGGGTTGTAGGTTCGTATCCTTCCACACAAGTAAAGTCGTTTAAAAATTAAACAATTTTTTCAAATTTACGGTTCTGACCCCAAATAAGATGAAACGTTAGTTAGTAACCTTTATTTTTGGTTGTCACGAAAAATCACCATACAAATACGGTTGAGGCAAAAGTTGGAAAGCGGCAATTTTCCATAACTTTCAATTGTCGTGAATTTGATCTCCCAGGAACACATTTCAAATAACAAATTATGAATCAACTACTAAAGCAACAACTTTGAAGATATCACTACAACAGATCATCCATCAATTTTCTTTATTTATTAATCAAAAATTGTTATTTGTATCAGCCACATTTTGTTAGAGTTCAGTTCGTATTTGCATACCAATAATCACTTACGTAAATGCTTGAATTTGAAGACAAAATCGTGTGACAACCAGCCAAAATATACTGATTAATAACCGATATAAATTCAAAGTTCAAAAATGAAATATCGAAATTACATTAAAACATTAAAATGATTGAAATAAAAATATTGATATGCCTAAAAGTTGCATTATTTAAATAAAAAAACACTTAACAAAAATAAATATAATATATAAATATAATAAATAAATATAATAATAACAATGATAAATAATAATAGTTATAATAATAAAAACAATAATTAAAAGGTTTTCAGATCCGGTAAAAAACAATCAAATAAGCAAAGTTTTCATTCAGTGCACGGATGCTAATGCCGTTACAAGCAGGATTGTTGGTCATTGCGATTATTGTTATTTGCGATTAGATACTTTAGTTTACTACATTAAGAAAGGAGAGAGAGAAAGAGAGAGAGAGAGAGAGAAAGAGAGAGAGAGATTGAAAATTGCAATTTATTAAATGTGCATCTTCCAGCGAATCACTCGAATTTTATCTACTCTGGAAATAATCCTGTTATCTCGTAATGTGGGAGGAGTCAAATTAGATCACGTGCACGACGACGATTCTTATTGGTCGTGAGTCTGCGATGAAGTGATGCTATTGGTCGATCAATTAGTTGCGGTTGATTATGGAAAGCGATTGTTGAAATAAAATAAATGGATAATGGTCGAGCGCCGTCTCATAAGTGTAGCGCCTGATCGCTCAATCTCCTCTGCCGTTTAAAATTATTATTCAACATCTCTCTCTCCCTCTCTTCCTGCCCTCATCGTCCTTTTCGTTTCATCCAACAACATTATTTAATTAATTAATCAGTTAATTAATCACGTGATAAACAATATCAAACTGTGGATTTGTTTAAAGTTGAGTTTTTTAGTTGAGTTGTTTACAAATAAATAAGCAAGCATATATATGAAATTTAATATGTATAAAAAACACGTGAAGAAGATTAAATTGTTGAGGTAGATGGAGCAGCTAGCCGAATTTGTGTCGCAATCTTTCGAGTCGAAGCGCAAATTATCAATCGCCAACATTGTTTACAAGTGGCAAACGACATCAAACGACTTCAACAACAGCAACAACACAACGCATAAAAATCACAACAACTTAAATGAACAGTTGATGAGTAACAAAATTAAAACAGCCAATCATGTGCGCTACTCGAAGAACAACAACGCGGACAACAATATAAACGATATCGAAGACAACTACATCAGCGACCACTCCATCCAAAGCACCGAAGAAAAAAATTTGAAAATTAATACCAAACTTAAGAAGGATCGATACGAGAGAGGAGGAGTACATGGAGATAAGGTCAACCCGAGCAAGTCATCAATCAATACCAACAATGACGTGAACAAGGTTAGAGACATTAGCTCTAATGAGAACAACAACAGCAACAAAACCACCAATGATTATCATGGCACTTTCAACAAAAACATCCACACCATCAAAAACACATCATATTCATTCAAATCTTCTTCCAACAACAGTAAATTTGATATCGACGTTATTGACAATGGCGATGACAAGGACGATTATGACGATGATAAAAGTACTAACGATGAAGATGATGATGACTATTATGATGGTGAACATTATTTACATGATGCAATAAAGAAAGAAATAATTGGTACAACAACTTTGAACAACACTGATTCCAACATCACCAACAACGACAACAGCAACAGCAGCTGTCATTTCAGAAACAACTACAACAACTACATTAAGAACAGCAAACACATCAGCAATAACAACAATAACAATAACAACAGTTACTGCAGCAGCGATACACAAATGAATGAGAAAGATTGCTACAAAAATTTGAAGCAACAATTTCGAGAAGTTGGTGAGAGAAGGAAACAATACAGCATCCATCATTATCGGGATGCTTGCTACAAAGTTTCAACCTTCGATGATCATAGTGATGGTGATGATGACGACGATGATAAAAATATTGACGTAGATGTTGATGATAAGAACGCAGTCCAGCAAAACATTTCCACATTGAACAGCAACAGCCGCAGCAGCTTCGTCCTTGACCTTGTTCCCCAAGGAGGCAACTATGAAGAGAACAACACTGGAAGACACAATGACCATGACAAAAGTGATGAAAAGAGTGGAGACAGGAACCACAATGTGAGCAGCAACGATGATAATGAGACGAGAGGCATCAAATGTATTGTTGAGGCCAGCCCAGGTGATCAACCAGTAGATATCATTGCAAACGGAGAGCTGGTTGACAACGACGCTTGTGAAATAAACAAACATTTGCATTGTAAGAACATTTTATTGAACACAAGTGTACAGGAAGAAAACGAATATGAAAAAACACAAGTTTTTGAAAGTGAAGCTGACTCAAATGAGACGGAGAAACAAAAATTGATGAGAGTGTTGCCACAAAACAATCCAACCAAGCGAATTGATAACGATGAAACACATGATGCAAACGTTGAACAACAACATGTGGCTTCCAGAGACCAACATCCTCAACCGACCAACAACAAGCAGGAGACACATGACAGTGAACCAACAAATGCTCACAAGAGAAAATTCATTCACCACGTGTTAGATGTTGAGAACCTCATCGGAACAAAACATGCAAGTGAGTTCATGACCTTTGCTGCATTTGCATTTGCACTTGAATCTCTTTTCAAAAAAAGCATGAAAACAGTATCTAGTTTATATTTCGTTAAACATTTTGGCTTCTAACAAAATTTTTATTTAAACAATTTGGCAAATAAAACTGACCAAGATCGCCGCTCTGGCATTATTTAGATTTTTAGCAAGAACAAAAATTATTATAAAACTAACAAATAAAACACTAAATAATATCACAAATATGAAGTTTATGAAACATCGTTAATACAGTTCCAACACTTTCAGCACACTTTTACACAGCAACATAATATTTTCAAATTCTCTGAGCTTCAAAAAATATTTTTCAATTTATTTTTCCAATTAATTTTCAAGTTGTGTAAGTTACTAAGATGGATAGATTGCAACGTGATGGGCTGAGATTTCTTTGCAATCCAACCTGTTCAGTGGCACAGTGGGACCTGATGCGTTTCAAAAACCATTTCAAAATCTCGCCCCTTACACGAATATGTTTCGTCATGTTTCTGCCTAATTATACACGCGTATGTGTTTATATGTTTTGTGCGTGTTTGCGTGTGTCTATTTTGCTTAGGTGTTGGTGCATCGTATATGACATTCTTGTTTATTTGTCCTGTTTTCTGAAATATTCGTTTAACATTTTAATCATTACAACGTTTAATAAATTGGTACTTTTGAATTGTGGGACAATAACGTAAAGAAGCGGTTGACATTAACAACAACAAAAACAGCAAATAGCAACAACTTTTAAAGTGTAAACACTTTAAACAATCAGTTAATATAAATCGAAGCAGCAATTAACATGAAAAACAACAGTCAACAATGAAAGTTTACAGGAACTACCTACCAGCACGCAACTTCAACTAACAAATCAACATTCAGAAGCAGCCGCAACAATGACTAACAACAAAAAGTCAAAGAAACGCGATCAAAAATTAACACAAGCATTAAACACATATTCTCTCAGCAGAATAATTGTTTACTCTACGACCACAAAATTTCAAAACTAACAAATTAAAAAAAAATTGGTTGGTAAAGTAAAAAGTGATGTCCCAAAATCAAAATATAAAAAAGTTTGTCATTAAGAAAGCATACAAAAATATGTGAGTGTGAGGGCTCTAAATTGGATCTGCCAGCACCTTCATCATGAAATATTTTGCCCGCCTGCCAACTTACATACACCAAACCAAGAAAAGAACCAACCAGCCAACAACCGACCAACCAACCGGCTGACTAACCAACCGTCTGACTAACTAACCAACCGACAAACAACCGACAAACCAGCCAACCAACCATCCGACTGACTAACCAACCAACCAGCCAACCAATCAACCAACCAAACAGCTATCTAGCCAATGAGCTATCAGTGGAAGGCAGGAGCTAACAAGAACAATGCATGCATGTACACGCCTGCCTGCTACGCCCTCAATTCTTATTATTCAATCGATCAACAGTCCCCTCATCTTCAATGTGTTTGAACTTTATTAATTGTACACACATACCACACACACACACACACACACCTACACACTCACACACACACACACACACACACACACGATTACGCGTGTCCAAAAATCTATAAAAAAATTTTAACAGTAGTGTGATTAGATGTTCTAGTGATGATGTGGTGATGTGATAACGTAAGTATGTGTGTGTTTATGTGTGTTTGTGTGTGTTTGTGTGAGTATGTGTGTGCTTGTGTGTGTGCATTATTTGTTCGTGTTAAGGTAGTTTGACAAATCCTGTGTTGATCAAATCTCATGCATTCAGTTGGAAGTCCATGCTGTGTTGTCGAAGATGCTTAAGATCTTCTTCGTCCTCATTCTTCTTCATTATCACCAGAACAGTTTATATCATTTAAAACAATTTCCTGTATTATGGCGGGCATTTTGTGTGTCTCGCTTTTAAATTTTCTCCATGAAGTTTGAGCAGTTATTCACAGTTGGGACATTTGTTTATTTCCATGACATGTCAACAAATTCTCTGGAATATAAGTACGGTGCCCCATAAAAACTCTGTAAAATTAAATGCTTCTATATGTTATTTATAAAAAAAATGCACATATATGACATTTGTATAAATTTATGTCTTTGCGAGTAATATATGTCTGTATGTTTATACGTAAGTACGAATGTTTGTGTGTGTGTATGTACGACGTATGTATGTATGGTTGTGTTTGTATGTATGTATGCATGTATGTAAGTATGTGTATGTGTATGTATATGTGTGTGTGTGTGTGCGTGTGCGTGTGTGTGTGTGTGGCGTGTGTGTGTAGTATGCATGAAAGACACGAAGGTACATGCATGCGTTCATATATATGAAATAAATTGTCTCCGAGCTACGGACAGAGCGTTGTATTAGATGGGCAAATAAAATGTCTAATTCAATTCTGGTAAAATGCGGAATAGCAAATTGCATAATTGAATTAATATTTTTATTCTCTTTTTTTCTCTTCCTTTTTTGTTCGTGAAAATTTAGAAATGAAATGTGCAAACAAATATTCGCTTTAATGTTTGGTCTGCTGATGTGTTATGATGTTGCATGTGATGTTACATGTGATGTTAAATGTGATGTTGCATGTGATGTGATAATGTCTTGCTTTGTGGTTGTTGTGTTGTGATGTGGGCAACGCTTTAATGTTGTATTTGTTGTGTTGTGATGGCAGGATGGTTCTACGTGTCAATGTGCTGTTGTGAGGTGTTGTCATTGTTGTTGTTGTTGCTGCTGCTGTTGTTGTGATAATACGATGACGTCATATTGATCTGACGTTGGAGTAAAGCGTGATGTTATGTTGTCAGATGATGATGAGGAAGTTGATCGCCTGTTAAATCTTAAATATAAATATACGCCTTTCAAATAAAAATTTTGAAATTCGTGAACATACTTAAAATTATTCAAAGCAAATAATTAAATTACTAAAATTAAAAATTCCAAATACATATAATAATTTTTTAAAGAATTTCAAAACTTTATATGCAATTAAACAATGTTGATTCATTCATCGAAAATTATTTACTTTCGCAAATTTATATTTTTTATGCGTAAAGCAAATTGTTTTATTTAAAATTACTTACAAGCAAATCTGCAGACACGTACATAAAAACACTCACGCAAACTTACACACACACACACACGCACACACACACGCACACACACACACGCACACATACACATACAGAAAAGCACGCAAACACATTTACATAATAAATAAAATACTAGCAACTGGAAAAATTTCTTAAAGAATGAAAAAGGAAGACAGACGGAAAGATGGAGGGTTAGGTAGTAGATTGGATGACAACACCTTCTGACAAATCCTTCATAATCCAACATGACTTCGAGTAATTGCCAATTAGCAAAATGGAAAACACGGTGGACACACATATGTACATAACAATGATGACCACATTCAAACATTTTCAAATACGTTGTACATGTATGCGTATGTACATTTTTGTACATACGCAACGTTCGATTGTTCCACTGTGTTTATTAAGAATTGTGTGCGTGTGTGTGTGTGTATGTATGTGTGTGTGCGTGTGTGTGTGTATGTGTGTGTATGTATGTGTGTGTGTGTGTGTTTGTTAGTCAGAGAGGCAGTGCAAGGATTAATGATAACGATGATAATAATAAGGATGTTTCTGTAGCTGATGTTCCAGATGTCTGTAAAGAAGTGCTGCTGTTGTAGGTGTTGTTTATGAGGATGTTGTTGCTAGTTTTTCTCGAATGTGTTGTTGTTTTAGATGCCGGTGTAGACGTTGTCAAGAATGTTTTCGCGGATATTGTTGAGAGTTAGCGATGTTGGGTAATTAACGTTGTAGTTGTTATAACCGAGATTGCTAACGTTCCATTCTGCTGTAGTTGTTGCTGATTGCTAGGTGGTTGTTGACATTGGATGGAGTAAGTTTGGAGTTGCAGCCCTGGTTGGTGGCACGTTTTAATTTTTAAAACTCATCAATCATCTTTCAAATCGTGTTCAGCGCTCGTAAATTACTAGTTGTGTTGCGTGTGGCCTATTGTTGTTGATGTTGTTGATGTTGTCGTTTTGTTGTTGTTGTTGGTGGTTTGTGGTTACTGGTGTTTGCATGATGTTGCTGTTATGTTGTTGTTGATGATGTTTGCTGTTTGTTGTCATTCGTTTTGTATGGCTCATGTTGATGCATCGGCTTAAAATTTGTTTAAAAATAGTTATTATCGAGAATTTTTTAAAAGCTGTTGAAAGAATGAAAATATTCTAAATGAAATAATTACATTCATCATGGGACTCGTTGATCTTCATCTATAATCAACTATAATTACAAAATGCTATCATCGTTGTCGTCGTCATCATCATCATCATCGTTGTCATCATTGATATCATCATCTCATCATTTTTCAATCATCATCATTATTATTATTATTGTCATAATTTTTAAAACCAATATTAACTCCACCAAAACCAACAGCAACAAGCTTTCATAAACAATTTATAAATCTGTATTACCAAAACACTAAAACACTTCAACATTGTTGCTACAACAAAACACATAACAGCAACAACAACAACCATCACACAACACCAACAACAACACAGAGCAATCGAACAAGAGAACATCTGTAAATGAACAATTACCTGGCCAATGATACGAGCGCACCAACGTTTAATTGATGACTTGTGTGTTATGCTACTCTATGTCACATTAAGTGGTTGTGCTTTTGTGTGTGTGTGTAAGTTTGCTTATGTGTGTGCATGTCTTTGTGGGATATGCGTGTGTGTTTGTATGTATGTGTTTGATTGGTTTATTAATTTGTATCTTAAATAACGTTTATTATTTTAAAATTTTAAAGATAAATTAATAATATATTATGGTGAAACTAATTGCCGGCAACAGAAATTCGACATAAAATCCCACACACTAGCCAGAAAAACTCAAAAAAACTTGAAACAAAATATTAAAGCCAATCTTACATAATGGCAGGAATTCAACGTGACAACAATAATATAGAGCAAAAACATCAACATAATAACAAAACAGTCATTGTGAAACAACAACATCACGACAACAACGCACCACACAATACAACAACAATCTGACAATACAGTCGGTATTGAATAACAACAAATTATTGAGGTCAGCAACAATTAAATGTTCATCAACTTTCACCTCTCCAGCCTCTCCTTCGTTCATCCACACGCAATTATTTTACTTGTTCGTTCGATCGTTCGTTTGTTTGCTCGTTTGGTTGTTCATTCGTTCGTATGTTCGTTCTTACGTTAATTTATTACCATCTACAAATCTTAATGAAAATTTTCTTAAAAATTAAAATGCAGAAGATGAAAAGAAAGGTGGTGATGGTGATGGAGATGATGGCGCTGAGGACAGAGCAGCAGCAGCAGCAGTCCACATCATCAGCAACAATCCACTCATTCACTCACAATATTATCATTCATTTCTCTTCCATCCTCCTCAACATCCTCATCATCCTCATCATCCTCACCATAATTTCATGCAACAGTTTCAAAACCAGCACCAATACTTCAAGTGTTACAAACCAAACAGTTTATACGATCACATCAATAACAAAGATTACGAAAACAGCATTAACATTAACCACAACAACAACAAAATTAAATGTGACCCAGTTATGCACAACAACTACCAACATAACCAAAAAAATAATAAACATGATGATGATGATGATGATGATGATGTTAGCACCGCCAAGCACGATGACGATAATGATGATTGCGTTGCTGAATATGATGATGATGATGATGATGAACAGACTGATACCAAATATAGAAACTTCCAGAATTTCAACAAAAATCATTATCATCATCGACAGCAACATCAACAGCAACAACCAAAGATACATGAAAAATCAAAGACACCAACAGAAGCAGCCAATAAAACATACCTTGGTTACGACAACAACAGCAGCAACAAAATCAACAACGGTGTTCCTAAGGACAACCAAGACAGCAAGTTCCATTTTTCGTTATTGCCTCAAACAACAAAATGCAACAACACCAACAACAATAATGTCAATGTAATCAACAGCAGCAACAAAACCATCAACAACAACAACAATAATGCCAACAGCAGCCCCAATAACAACAACAACATTACAATCACCTCATCTCCTAATGTTGATGTAAGTTAAAATTAAAACTTATTACATTTATATGTACAACATTATTTACAATATTGACAAATTATTTAAAAAATAGATGAACTAGACCTTTTATTCATTATGTGGCTGTTTGCTGCATCCGTGCATATGTTTGTGCAAGTTACCGTTCTGATACTTTAAGCCAGCATTCTCGCGGTCCTTGGTAGATTTGAAATAAGAAGTTAATTTTTATTAGCAGTGTACGTACGTGATTAAATGACCTATCCTGAAAAGTGTTCAGTTTTTGTTTTTGACATCCTACATTTTCAAAGTTCTTTTAAATGTCTGAATATGTGATTCCCAAATATGATGTAATATGATCAGTTGATTGTTTGGTTAAAGTGCCTAAATATGCCTAAGAAAAATTTAGCTGATGAAGTGGGCAAATGAGCATTATCGGAAAAGTTTGTAAATCCGACAGAAGCATCTATATTTTTCAAATTTATCGATGATTTTACAAAAGTGTATCCTCTTAAAAAACGTTTATTCATCTAGAGCCTGTGCTTATTTTACAGGAAAGAAAAGAAATGATGTTATGTTCATAACCATAAGCAAATTTTAAAATGTTCAAATACACATACAGTCACTTTTAAAAGCATTTGCCATCAAAACGTATTAGATAAATAAACACAAATATGCCATCACTTTTGAAGCATTTGTTCAAAAAATAAACGTCCTAGACGAGTAAAGACGAATGTATATATATATATATATATATATATATATATATATATATATATATATATACATATATTCATTGCAGGGCGATGAACAGCAGCAGCAGCAACAAATCCCAAAAATCAAACAACGCCGCAGCAGGACGAACTTCACGATCGAACAGCTGAACGACCTCGAGAAGTTGTTCGACGAGACCCACTATCCAGATGCCTTCATGAGGGAGGAGCTCAGTCAGAGGCTCGCACTCTCTGAAGCTAGGATACAAGTAGCTGTGATGGTGATGATGATGATGTCTGTTAAGATGAAGATGACGACGATAGTGATAATGATGATGACGATGGTGATGAAGATGATGATGACGACGGGGATGAGAATGACGATGTTTGTAAGGATGATGATGATGACGATGATGATGGTGATGATGATGACGATGGCACACAACAACAACATCATCCCACCAACAACAACAACGAAAATAATAACAACAACGACATAACTGCAAACAAAGAAAAAGAAAGAGAGCAGCTAAAGATCTAACCTCATTTGTTCGCTCGATACAATGTCATCATGAGGTCACGTGATGCTAATGTTGTTGTTGTTTTTATTTTTGTTATTAGTATTTTGTTGTTGTTATTTCAATGTTTTTTTTGTTGTTGCTATGACAGTTTTTATTGTCGTTATTGTTTTGTTGTGTTTATATTAAGATGTTTATATCAGGCACATTTGCTGGAGTTAGATGCATTGACGGAGATATTGATGATTTGTCAAAATGCTTCTTCTGTGATTTTGTCGTGTTATTGTTGTTGTTTTGCTGTTGTCGTTGTTTTGATGGTGACGTCATGATGATGCCATTAAGATGTTGTTGCGGGAGGTTGCATTTGAAGTTTTTTCTGCAGCTTCGTTGCGATACAGTGGTTGTCATTGTTGTTGTAGCTGTGATGTTGCGATACATTGGTTGCCTATGTTGTTGCAGCTGATGTTGCGATACAGTGGTTGTCTATGTTGTTGCAGCTGATGTTGCGATACAGTGGTTGTGTATGTTGTTAATGCCGCTTCTGTTAGATTGTCTGGACTTTTTAATTTCAAAATTTTTAGTCTATTGTTGGATGATTTTCTTTTTGGATGATTTATCGTTGCATAACGGAAAGATCGAATGAAAGTTTGTTGCAGTGGCGGGAAGGAAGGATGGAGAAAGTGATGAAGAATGCGAAGATGTTGCTGTAGAGGATGATGATAATGATGATGATGATTATAGTGTTAGTGATAATAGTAGAAATAATAACAATTAACATGTCGTTATAAATAGCGTGGTAATAAACATGATGATGGTGATGATGATGATGATGATGGTGGTGGTGATGATGATGATGATAATGATGATGATAACGATGGTGATAACGATGATGATAATAACGATGATGAGACAAAAGCATGTACCGATTTCATGATGAAATGATTAAAAAATAATTAGTGGGTGTGATGTCGATCGTAGTAATGTAGAAACGGCGTCATCATGACGATGATAACGACAATAATGATGTTACATGGGATGGTGAAGATATTTAAATAAGGCAAATATATGTCTATACACATGCAAACAGACAAAAACTATATTGTGAACATTTTTTAAAAATAGCAGAAAAGAATAAATCAGAGACAAGTGATAAGAATTAGGTTCTGAGTTACCAAAAACGAAAAAGCCAAAAGAGCAATGTTATTTCCATGCATACATATGTAATACACACCACTCTTCACTACACATTCCTCAATTATTGATAACTATTTATTATGTACAAAATACCTGACGTGTGACCAACTCGACCGATTCAACGAACACACCCAGATCTTGAAATTTAACAAGGAATAATTTATTTAACTTAAATTATTTTTGTTAATGTTGTTATTATCATTATTATATTATATTATGCCTATTAGGGCATTATATTATTATATTATTATTTATATCACCATTATAAATAGGATAAATAACAATCAATAAGAAAGCCTAACAGAGGAGGGATGGGCGAATGATGGATTGGCCAGCGATATAAATATTTTTAATTAGCAGGCATCACGTTCAAAAGGAAGCGGAAATTGACGTAACGTAAAGTAACGTAACAAACGTTTGCAGACGTAATTTGGCACTTCATAGACTGCAGTCTTGTTGGCCGGCTTGGCAAATAAAGATTAACGATTCTGCTCCTTCATTGATCTTGAACATTTTCTTCTCTTTTTTATTCAATTACGATTCTCCTCGTTTTTTATTGCACTCAATCTGAGGCTTCGTGTCCCGTCTACTTCTGTTTCGGTTGTAGAAGGAGATGTTAATGATTAATAGAGGAATTTGTATTTATTCGCTGATCGGTCGGCAATCTTATCATCCTCATTTAAAAGGATACTGAATAAATTTTGTGTGGATTGTACTTTATGCGCGCGTGTCAACTCTGTCGCAGTTTCAGATTTATCTTTTCCATATTCCAGACAAAGAAGTTTACTAAGAATGGAATTTAAGGGCATGAAAATTCAGATATTAAAAATTACAAGTCGAAATGCACATTTGCACGATGTGCGCTTGTAGGAGGAGGCCGTTAAAAGTTATTACATCACGTTTCGTGTTGAGTTAGTGTCGCAATTGGAAGAAAAGTGTCTGGCTCAGAGCAAATTGTTCTAATTCATTTAAACGAGGCTTGCCTACTATAATTTCATTTCTCTATTCATCTACTACACTAAACTCTTTCGCTCTCTCCAATCTCTTCTATTTTCTTTCTGTCTCTCTCTCTCTCTGTCTCTCTTTTTCTCTCTCTCTGTATTTCTTTAATTTTTTTTCTAATTGTTTTTTTTTATTCTATTCGCTTTCATTTCATTGTTTTCTAATTTTTTAATGTAAGACAATTATTTATTATTATTAAACTTTTATTATTTTTTATTTATATAAATTACGTTAATTTTTAATATAACTTTAACTAGTAAGGAACAAAAAGTTATATTTGCGAGTTCATATACAATGTTTAAAGGTTTAAAATCACCATTTTCCGTGCAAATGCTAGAATATTTGAATTCTACACCACAGTATCAGTGCAGCTACATGCAATAACGTACTTTAAAAAAATATACAAAATTTTTTAATGTTCGATTTAAAGATTGAAACATTTGTTTGCTCTTTCGATTTTATTAAACAGTAAAAATTCAAATTTACTGTTGCATTCGATAATGCATAAAATTAAACAAAAAAAGTCAAAACTTATCAACCATGATTCATGTTGAATTTTGTTGAAGTCCTTACCGATCACAGGTTGTTATCATACATGCTCCGTTTTGAATGTACGAACGACCTATTTGATACTTAAAATGCACTTGCAAATCTTCTTCTTATTTAATTCTAGAAGGACCAATGCAGTCTTGCCAAACCATGCCAGTGCCCTTCAGGGTCCGGTCCCACTAGGCCTTACCAGTACCGCGTTTGAGAAAGATCCTAAATTTTACGCGAATCCATGTAATATTTTCAGAATCAATCATGCATTCAAACCAAATTTTCTGTTAAAGGAAGAAGCGGTGCTCTCTCGAGTGACGTTGGCGAATAAATATTTTTTATTTGAATTCGAAATTTAATTATCAATTTTTGTTGTATTTTAATTTAATTTTAATCTAATCCCAAAATTATTTTGAATGCACCACTTTCAACTTGAATATCTCAGCAAACCCTGAAAGAGAACTGCTTGTTAGGTGAGCAGGACGCTGAAAGGAACATTTTCAAACAAACTTACACACAGTCACAAATACTTACACACAAACATGCACACCACACACATCTATACATACCTTTATTCACCTACGAAACGCATACACATATAAACACACATGTGCATACATACATGCATGCATTCAAACATACAGACATAAATGCACATACATGCATGCATATATGCATAAATACATACATGCATGCATACATACATACATACATAAATGCATGCATGCATACATACAAACAAGCAGCAGCTCGGACATGAATATAGGATAGCACGGAAGGATTCTCAATTGACGAGGAGTTATAATTGTTGTTTAAATTGCATTACAAGTGAATAATGAGCTATTCTGCTGATGTTCTTTTCCTTCTCCTCTTTTTCTTCTTCATCCTCTTACATCCTCTTTCCTATCTTCCTGTAGACATTCATAAGAATTGTACAACAGATTTCTGATTTTATGAGCATCTTTATCTCTAATGTCTCAGGTTTGGGAGAGGTTGACCAAATTAATTTGTTTAGCATAGAAATGTAATGGAAGTAATTTAAATTTTAAAAATATTTAATGAACATCAGGTAAATATTAAAAAAAAACACGAACAGTTAAGTATAATAATTTTGATGCTTAATTGATTTAAAACTTCATAATTGTCCTGCCATCATATTTGTCAATAGAAATTAAATTGAAACGAAAATTCAATTGAAACGTTCTTATACTGAGCTGTCTGCTGAGAAGTTTTAAGTTTTTAACTTTTTTTAATGCACACGAGCTTCTTTAAATTATTGACGGCGTTAAACTGGCGGCAAGCGACGAACGAATGTTCGGGAAATGACTGGCAGTGCAATCTGCCAATGTCTCAACAGCAGGTTTTGAGTTTTGTAAGCGCTGCTTTTTCATTTTGAAATTTCAGAGTCAACTTCAAGGTTTCTGATCTTTTGAGAATTTTCACCTCCGATGTTTGCATGAGGGTAGTTAACATTAACGCTGATGGTAGATAATAATGGACGATACGAAGCGTTGATGACGAATGTGTCTGTTTTTAAGCAGTGATGAATCCGTTTTTGATAAATTTTAAAACCGATTTATAATTTTGGATGAAATCTATGTTTTTCGTGCAAAATTATACTATATTTGAAAAGTTGTGATGGACTGCATTATAATATGCGTTAACAGAAATTTGGTTGTCTCCAAATTCATAAAGGTGGAAAAGTTGGCACATCTGACAGAAATGAAACTCTGGTCACCCTCTTCGTTTTGGGATAGGATGGGATGGGAATGGGATAAGATGGGATAGAAGGAAATGAGATTGGATCCTGTGTGTTGCGTGCCGTTTATCCCGCTGATTTCAAAGCACTTCTGTCAAATTCTGACAGAAGTGCTTTTGTGACAGAAGTGTCAAATGAGTGTTTAACATTTTTCATATTGCTAAATAACTCAAGGAAGTACGAAATCACATAAAAAATTATGTATCGCAAAATTTAGAAATTGTGAATGGTTTAGAATTATTTGTGGCTAAATGAAAAAGTTATTTCTTTTTAAAATGAAATGTTCTCATTTTGTAACACTTTAAAGTTAAAAATGTGCTAGCGCAAATTGATAACTTTAGTGACAAAATTTTAAAAAAAATGACGTTTAAAATAAGCAAGCGATTTAACAAATAAAAAAATTAATTAATATAAATACAAAACATTGAATAAACTGAATTAGGCGAACTCATTCATAAAGACGTTGCTCTAATCCAGTTAACAAGAGATAAATGCCTTGCATAATAATGATGGATGTCCGGTATGATTGGCTGCTGGGTTCGTAATTAACCAATAAATAAACATTGCCTATGAAGACGACATTATTTTGTTTTATTTGCTTGGAGGGTGTATGTATTTGTATCTGTATGTGTGTATGTGCGTTCGTGTTTATATGTGAGTGTGTGTATGTTGGCGTGTGTGCGTGTGTTTGTGTATGTATATGTGTGTGTGTGTGCATGTGTAGCTCAGCACACATCCCAACACAAGTGCAAGTCTCTATCTAGAATAATTACATTGTATAAATGCTTGTGTAGGGCGATAATAAAATAATAAATGAATTATTATCTACCCAAGGTGCTAAAAGTGTTATTACATAATTGAAACATCTAAGTAGGTAGGCTTTCCTTGCATTGACGACGAGCGTGCGTGTGTGTTTGTGTGTGCGTGCGTGTGTGTGTGTGTGTGGAAGTGTGTATTCATGTGTGTGTCCGTGTGGACATGTCCGAATGATATGTGTTACTTTTCCTAATTTGAATAGATAAAAATTTATGTTCGAACTCTTGTGCGTGCATGTATGATGTTATATGTTATACGATGTACTCACACGTGCACAAACACATATACACACATATATAGCAAAATAACAAAAATGTATATTACGTACACACACACACACGCACACACACACGCACACACAAACAAACACGTGCGTTGGTGATGATAGAGACCAGCGGGCACATACATTTTTATACGCTAGTATAATAATGCTAATATTTCGCGTCATTAATATGAGCGCAGACGATAAAAAATTACCGATGCAAATGTGATTATCATTGGATTCATTCATTATTTATCAACGTTTCTATGGCTGATAGCGGTCATCGTTAGTCGTCGTTGTTGTTGCTGTTGTGTGGCAGTTGTGGGGTGTGACTGATGTGTGGCGTGTGGCTGTTGTGTGATGTGGCTGTGGTGTGGTGTGGCTGTTGTGTGGTGTGGCTGTTGTAGGATGTGGCTGATGTGTTGTGTGGCTGTGGTGTGGTGTGGCTGTTGTGTGGTGTGGCTGTTGTGTAGGATGTGGCGATGTGGCTGTTGTGTGATTTGTCTTATTTGTTGTGTTGTGTTATGTAGTTGTTGTGTTGTGTGGCTGTTGCATAGTGTTATGTGGCCGTTGAGTAGTGTTAAGTGGTAGTTGTGTTGTTCTTGTAGCTGTTGTTGTGTTAGTGTTTTGCGGTTGTTGTTGTGTGGTCGTTAGGGTAAAACTGTGTAGTTGACGTTGTTTTGTGTTAGTATTGTATAGTCGTTGCGGTTTTATGTTTCATTTTCTTTTCGTTGTTTGTGGTTCTTTTGTTTTATTAACTGTTGGTTGTTTTTTATAAGTATTCTTCTTAAGTTCGTTGTTGTTGGGTGGTTTTTTGGATGCATTTGTTGTTGCCGACGATTCAACTGATGAAATTTGAATGTTTATAACATTATGCAGCATTGTTGATGTCTTGTTGTGGAGCTTTCAAAATTATTCCTTCAACGACCTTTCCAACATTTCGCTCATTGTTTTGTTTGATTAATGACTCAAATGAGCAATAATTGATCAGCTCATAATTTGATTAACGAAGCGATGCCACAGAATATAACGACATTTTGCAATTATTTGCTGGTTGCAGGCAGGATGTATATTGGGCAATAAATTAAACGCATGATCAAATTAGGAAGAATTCATGATCTGAAACAATATTTTTAACTTTTTAACAGTGTGAGTTTTAAACTTTCAAACGCTTTCTGTAAATAGTACGCGCGTTTTTATCTGAACCTAAGCGGCAAGAATAGAAGGCTGATTAATGACCAAATGACCAACCAACTTACCAACCAACCAAACAACCAACCAGCATAGGGGCAAAATTGTAACACAATCAACTCTTAATCAGCAGCTGCATGGAATTTTAGATAGCAACGAAATGACATTCTATTTTAATGAGGCTATTTCAGATTGAGCACATACTTTGTTTTTTGTACCTTTGTATACCAAAATATGGGCAAACATTTTGTGTAATTTTATGTATAAATATTTTCAATGGTTTATTAATTTGTTTTAATGAACATTTTCATTACTATTATGGTATGATAAAGAGATATGCAGAGAGCGTTTTAATGACTCCTCGATGTTTAAATTGGATAAGTAGATATATCAAAATAGATGGATACATCACATAATAATATAATATGATAATAACTAAGTAAATAATTGATCACCATTTTTCATTTTTCTCATCACCAACATCCTCATTATCATTATCATAATCATTACAACCCTTACAATCGTCATCACAATCATCATAATCATCATCATCATAATTAAAGCAGTCACTATTGCCAACCAAAACCTCCATCAATAACATCAATCAACAACAAAAACAATATCATCATTGTTAAAAGCATCACCACTGACATCATCATCATCAACAACAACAACAACTACGTCATCATCGTCCTCATTATCATCAACGTCATCTTCCTTGACATCAACGTCATCATAATTCTGACTAGGTGTGGTTTCAGAACAGAAGAGCAAAATGTCGCAAGCAAGAGAGCCAGCTACAGAAAGGTTGGTGGTGTGGTGTGGTGTTGGTATCAATTTGAACGTAACTTACCTTGTAGAGTGATGATTTAAATACTCTATTTATTTACTGGTGCCCTGTGTCCTATTTTGGATATTATCCTTATTAATCATCTTCAACCATTCGTTTACCTTTCATGTTTCAATCTGCCTTCATGATACATGTAACTTTCAGTTATTTCAAAATTTCACGCTTTCGCCGAACTCTTTCTGTAATTTTAACCAGAAATTTTAATGTTGTTGTTGTTGCTTTTTTACTTTTTTAAGTTATCATTAAGATTATTTATAATAAAATTTGATATGATATGATACCACCAAACATTGTGGAACAAAAAATAAAGGCAATTCTTGTGAATATTTCAAAAATATTAATAACAAGCTGAAGCTGCTCTGGTAGTTGTAGTAGTGACTGGGAAATTAGTTGTAGTATAGTCTGATCTCCTTATAGCGAACCTCTATACAGCGGAAATTTCTATATAACGAATTTTTCATGTTTCTTGGAATTTTACATATAAAGCACTATCTATAAGATGAAATTAATTTCTCTATGACGAACAGAATTTATAAAAGTTAAAAAAATATCTGATCAGCAAACATTCAATAAATTGATGTGATGTGATCAGTGCACTCCTTTAATATCATAAAACCATATTATTGTTTTTTGTCCTAGTATTCTAGTAATTTTTGCGAGTTCTACTTCGATTAATTTCAATGGAATCAAAATCATCGTCGCATGAAACAAAGAATAAGTTTTCCTTTTTAAATTTATTTTTTACAATCATATCATAAACTATTATTTTCTGTCATCAAAATAAACAATTAAGAGGTTGTTTTTCATAAATAAATTCTATATAAAGAAATTTCTATATAACGAATTTTTATCTTGGAACCATCAAATACGTTATACGTAGGTCCGACTGTTACAGTAGTAATATTATCAATACTAGCAAGAGTAATGAAATAAGAATTAACAAACTATAATAAATGTTGTAATAGATTTTTCTGCAATTGTAGATAGTACTGCAAATAAAGGAGTCGGCATCAGTAATAATAGGACTACGGTTGTTACTGCAATTATTAACATCTTAGGAGGGCAGAGTCGTCGTGAAATACAAACTAATGCCGAGAAGAGACATTAAGGCTACTCCCGTGAGAAATTATAAGAGGAGGACGTGTGGGCATCTGATTGGTTCTGACATTTCTTGACATCTCCAGCAGATCAATACATCAGCGTCCCACATAAAAGCGTCATCCTTCACGTTATTTGTTAACATCCGCGACCTCCGTCCATTGCCATTATTGCTGTTATTATCAAAGTTGTTTTTATTTTTACTATTATTTATTATTATTATTATTGTTGTTGTTGTTGTTGTTATTGTTATTCAAATTATTATTTTGTACGTTGTTCTTATTAAATTCGCTCTGGACATTGGGTGTAGTTGTTATTCGTCGTTAATTTTGAGACGCCAGTTCTTCTTGCTTTTGTTTCATTGTTGATGTGTGTTTGATTGATGTTGCTGTTGTTGTTCGTATCATATAATGTTATTGATGTCTTGTTGTTAGTAGGTCTATATTCGTTGTCATTTGTTTATGTTCTAGGTATTAATGTTGTTAATGTTATTGTCACTAGAACTGTCAAGTTAATGTTGTTGTAGTTTGTTTAATTCGTTACACGTTATTGTTGTGATGTTTGATGATGTTATTTTAGTTGATAATTTTGTTAATGGTGTTATATTAGTTGATGTTATTTGGGTCGATGTTGTTTGCTATTTCTATTATTATTTTCTTCCCTATTTATTGTCTTTTAAGATGAAAAAACGCTTCATCGGCTGAATCTAAAAATTTTTTATCAGCAGTAGAAACAAGGAGAAGCATTGAAATCTTTAATTATCTTAATGATCGTTTTTACAGAAAAATACCCGACTTGATATTTTTTTAAATTAAAAGATTTATCGGATTAAAAATAGAAAAACGCTCCTACATTCATGCGCATTGTGTGTATGTGTGTGTGCATCTAATCGTGAAAGAAATGAATTTAGGAAGTATTAAAGGCTCAAGGCATTTACTGTTTTCAGAAAAATTGCACCAACTTACAAATCTTTTCTCCATTGACTCTAATCTCTTTCCCACGCTCACAAATTTTATTATACTTATTGGCATGATATGTTTACAAATGATTAACATTTATGAAACTTATATATATATATATATATATATATATATATATATATATATATATATATATATATATATATATATATATATATATATATATATATATATATATATATATATAAATATATATATA
>NW_008704902.1:2953248-3062987 GCF_000326865.2 Helobdella robusta
GATAATTCTCACATCATGACTCAAACAATTTGCTCCTGCCATTCATCTCATCATTCATTCTTTTGTTCGTTTGCTTATTTGTTTGTTTGCTTGTTTGTTTGTTTGCTTGTTTGTTTGTATGTTTGTTCCATTCAGTTGTTCATTTCTAAATAGGAATGCATTCCGTGCATATTATATAATTAGACAAAGGCATAGACCACATTTAGCGGCTATGAAGATAGGCAACCAGAGAGAGGCGCACTACATACAGACAGACACAAGTACATGCAACAAATTTTAGACATTAAACATGTGTAAAGATTCGCTTTCGTGTTCTTTGCATGTGCCATCCTAAGTATCAGAACACAATAGTTCATGATTTCGCTGCTTTGTCAGCGTACTTGTTATCATTCACTGTATTTTAAAGATCATTATATAAAACCCCAGACATGTTTAATCCCATTTTAAATAGATTATCTCTTCCTTGAACAGGATACTCTCTGATGGAAGGACCCGTAGTGACCAGTGCCCCAGCCCTCATCAACAGCTGCAGACTCGCTCCTTACGTCAACATACCTAGCGTCAGACATCAGAACAGCGAGGTCAACGCATCCACCACCAAGTTGCAATCAGCTGGATCGATACCAAACTACATGTCTCCATCCAATAACAGCGGCAGCAACTTCTACAATCCATCCATGAACCCACCCACGTCATCACCTACGTCACTTTCCAGCCAACTGCCAAGATTCAACATGGTGATGGCAGCAATGGCGGCTGGTTTGCATCCTAGTAACTTCTTTCCCACAAGTCCTCTGGCATCTTTGTTTTTCTGTCAGACACCTCTCAACGGTCAGCCCTTCAAATTGAATGTGGCCGCCATGCACGCTGCTCAGCAAATGACCCAGCAACATCAATTGAGCCACCAACAACACCAATTGAATCCACAACAATCATCACACCTCCATCTTCAATCTTCCTTCCTTGCACCAGCACTCAACTTAACAACCATGAGACAGGCCTCATCGAGCAGTTCACCACTCGTCGAAACTTCGATGTCCTCGTCATCGGCATCTGAACGATCCGCCATTGATGATGTGAGCACCTCCGTGGTGGGAAACAAATCATCCAGCATTGCTGATCTCAGACTGAAGGCGAAGAAATTTACGGAATCGAATGGGATGTGATCAGAAAAAAAATTAATCTGAGCATAATTGTAATTAAACATTTGATTTTTTCTATGATCTTCACGATGAGTTTGTGAATTGTTTTTTTTTATAAAAAAAAGTTTGACACTTATTGGAGAATAATTTTTAAAAAAATATTCGTAATGTTTAAATCGTAAAAACTCATTATGCATAACTTTTCATATTAAAATAAAGTTATGAAAATAATATGACGAGATTTTTGAATTCTATTTCGTAGAAAGTGACACAAGAAAACTACAAGTGCCATCGTGTTTGCTGCCAGTACCGTTATAATCGTTACAATTGTGACCTTATGTTGTTACAGCGGTTGTTTTTTATGTTTTCAAACGGTAACTAAGGGCAGACTTCACATTTACAATAGAACCAAACTTAAACAGAGCATAAATTAAAAAATTCATTCTTTGCCTGCTGCAGACTTAGAAAATTGAAGCATTATAAACAATAACAAAACAAATAACCTTAACACTTCCAATGAATTTATGACAAAGGTTTATGTAAAATATTGAAAATCGATAAGAAAAATTAAGAACAAGAAATAATATTTAAGAAGCTTTATTAAAGCTGCAGAACTGTTCCTTCAACTCTTCATATCTGATGAGTTCCTTCAGAGATAAGGATGGTTTGAATTGATGGAGCGCTTCATTGAAATCGTCCTCAGTCACCACAACATCCGCATGAACATCCAGTGTCGCCTGCCCAGCTGTCATAACAACGAATTCGTAAAAAGTTAAACCTTTCTGTGATTGTTGGAAAATAACAACGGTAGCGCAACAACTTGGCAAATTCAAGTAGTGAACTAGGATGAATAAAAAAAGTGAGCGAAGCATTAAAAGGAATAAACTTTAAAATTGCATTCCAAATTATTTCAAGTCACAAATACGTCTTAAATATTTGATCGGCAGTTTTTGAACAACCTTCAATTTTTGATATGATCCTCCTGGTAGCCGAGATGAGCGCATCCGAGCAGAGAGCATAAAAATCTGCCCCTGTCATCTGGCGAGGACATTTGTCAACAATCCTCTGCAGACATCCTCTGTCTTCAATTTGAAATCTGTGCGGGTGAAAAATAAAATTAATTCAATAAACGAATCAGCTGGAATAAAACCATAAAACATGGAACCTAAAATTCTTACTTGTTCGTTAGAGCGTTTATAATTTTCAGTTGCGTTTCTCTGCTGCTGTCAACTCCCAGGTACAACATTTTATCGAACCTTAAAGTAAATATTAACAAATATACTAAACTCTTAAGCATTATACGACAAATTCATTGCTAGATATTGAAATTTTAATTAATTAAGAAACACTTCCTCACACCAGCATCAGCCTTAGCACAAAACTTATTTTACAGCGTGAAATCATCCCAATTTTTCCATTACACAAATTTACAACGTTTGAAAAAAGAACCTTCCAGGTCTGAGCAGGGCGGGGTCAATGAGGTCGGGTCGATTGGTGGCCCCGATGACAAACAAGTCAGTTGATTTCGTCGTGCCATCAAGTTCAGCCAACAACTGCGATACAACCCTGTTGTTTGTTGGTTGGTTCTTCGTTGTTGCAACAATGTCTCAAATGTTGCTCGTTTAAAAATCAACAACAAAAATGAAATAACTTAACAAAACGCCATAATCAAGAGCATCACACACAACAACACACACACTAAACACACACACACACACACACACACACACACACACACACACACACACACACACACACACACACACACACACACACACACACACACACACACACTAAGCTTCTACTAATATTTATTTATCACCACTGCTATCATCATTTAGTGGTCTTCGTCAAGATATAAAGCTATGAATTGTTTAAAGAAACTGTCAAAATGCAAGTAGAAAACAAAAACTGAAAACAAACATCAAAACGACGAAAAAAAACATAAACTCGAAAAAGACGACCCAACATGGCCCTACCTATCCATGACACCTCCAGAATCAGCTGTTCTTCCGCGGTTGGGTGCCAGGGAATCCAACTCATCGAAGAAAATGACACACGGAGATGATTGGCGGGCCTTCCTGAACACTTCAAACATTCATTTGTTTTATGGGAGTGAAAAATTACAAAATTATTTTTGTATAATGAACACATGAAAACATCACTTCCATAAAATCTCTCGATCGAAATTTAACAAAAATTAATTAAAAAAAAATTTCTAACGTATTTAATAATATACTATTGATAAAATAAAACAAATTAAAAAAAATAATCTTAAGTAACTCTAAAATTAACGACAAACAAATGAATAAATTGAGTAGCAAACAGTGAACCAGCCAACGGCAGCAGCAACATCCCCGCGCCAAAATAAACGACATTTCAGGAATGTTGAACCCTCACACATCCACGATAACAACATCCAGCCAGACTGCAACAAACAGTAACAGCATCCAGCCAGACTGCTACAAACAGCAACAACATCCAGCCAGACTGCAACAAACAGCAACAACATCCAGCCAGACTGCTACAAACAGCAACAACATCCAGCCAGACTGCCACAAACAGCAACAACATCCAGCCAGACTGCTACAAACAGCAACAACATCCAGCCAGACTGCTACAAACAGCAACAACATCCAGCCAGACTGCAACAAACAGCAACAACATCCAGCCAGACTCCTACAAACAGCAACAACATCCAGCCAGACTCCTACAAACAGCAACAACATCCAACCAGACTGCTACAAACAGCAACAACATTCGCAAAACAACACTAAAACAACAACAACAGCAGCAACAACATTGAACCCCTGTAACACAACAACATCAACAACAACATTGTATGTAACTACCTTCCCTAATGTTTTCTTCACTCTGACCTACATACATGTTTAAGAGCTCAGGTCCTTTAACACTGCATGTATGTAATCATGTGAACAGGTTATAATAATGTAACAAAAAACCAGAAAGCATTCATCATTCATCGTCCAATAAAGGCTTATAATAAACAAAACTTTAAATAACTCTACAACCATCAGATAAGTTTATAATATTTCAATCTTCAAAATTTTGTTACGTGCAAACAAAACATGTTATGCAGCTAACAACTACTCCGTCACAACCAAACTACTTGAAACATTGTAATCTACTTATGTCAGATAAATATATCGCATCAAGTCATTAAACTTTTAACTTCGTGGGCTAATCAGTGAAGTAAAACACTTCAAATAGCTTTCAACGGCGTTCATCGCTTAATTTATGTTAATGATTTAGCGAAAAATAATATTATCCTAGCTGATAATAATAATGATAATGCTGATAATAACAAATTTAACCACTTAATCACATGGAAACAAAACTTCATTCCCCATAACATCGTGCAATAATGACGAACTAAATAAACGATTAATATATTTCAGCGATTAACTCTCTTAACGAAACATATCAGTACGTATCCTTCCACCTCAAGAAGTTCAAGGAACATTCGTTAGCAATGGCTTTTGCCATCAAAGTCTTGCCTGTACCTGGAGGACCGAACAACAATATGCCTGTTGGTGTTGTTTTGTTGGCGTTGTTGTCAGTGTGGCTGTGAGTGTTGTTGTTAATGTTGTTGTTAGTGCTGTTGTCTAAGTGTTGTGGCTAGTATCTCCACTTTTGCACCAACCAACCAATCGATCAACTAGCCAACCAGCCAACCAAACAATCAACCATTTAATCAACCAACCAACCAGCCAACCAACCAATCAACCAACCAGATCTTCTGAGACCAGCCTGGATAAGCTGTGGGTACTTGAGAGGTAGTTGTATGGTATCGATGACGTCACGTTTCACGTCATCAAGTCCTCCAACATCTGCCCATGTCACGTTTGGTATCTTAAGCATTGATCAATTAAGATATTCAACTATTTATTTATTCATTCATTAAATCATTCATTGATAATTAGCGAAAAAAACTAAATTCCTAAACAACAGCAATCAGTTCTTCACTATCAAATTACTGTACACAAACGTTATTTGCATAGGATCCAAAAAACTAAACAGCCAAATACCGAATAAAAGGAAATGATTAAAATAATAAGCAATTGAAATTGTGAACAGCTGGAAGCAACCTTAGGAGCATCGATGAAATTGACGTTCAACTTCTTCAGCTGGTTAAGTGCTCTCTCCACGTCTACCTGCAACAAGGCACAATTGGCCTTCTCAACCATTTTTCTGTCCAGCAAAAATAATTAGTTACAATGTTTAAAATTGGAAAAACTCCGGAAAATGAATCAAGAATTTAATTGTTGATGTAATTGTTGATAGATATGATGAGGTGATTGCCTGCTTACTTGTTTCTATAGAAAGCCTGTTCTTTGGCTAAATTGACGAGAATGCATAGGGCATCAAATGTGAAACCCTGTGGTAAAAAAAATGAATCAAATAATTTCATTGGTGGTTTGTTTGGTTGTTTCGATGTCATCTTCACCAACCCCTGTCTGCATGGAGAGTGTTTTCAAGTCAACGTCCTCAGAGAGAAGCGTATCTCCAATGAAAAGTTTCAAAAAATTTCTTCGTTGAGTTTGGCTTGGAGGCTTCAGCAGGTAGTGTGGAAATGTTGTGTGGTTAATTGATTGGTTGGGATTATATTAAAGTTGCATAACAGACGAAGATATTTAAGAAATTAAATTAAAATGTGACACAGGGATGAATTAGTGAGTAATATAAAAAGACTGCAAATGAAAAAGAAACACATGCAACTAACATCGAAGGTGAAAATTTTCATGAAACATTTCTGCAACAGCAAAGAAACAGACTGTATAGATGGAGTAGTTGCCATGACGACCACCGGCCAACCATACGGTTTGGACATCAACTCGTGCATGCATTCACTGAACGTCGATGCAGACCTCCTATCTGAATGGCAAGCAGTGCATTAAACACTGCATCCTATGCTCTGAACTTATAAAACATACTGCTTCAGTAAACAAGCTTCAATTAAAAAAGTTCTTGCATGGAATAGATATGAAACGAATGTGCGAATTTATGTAGAAAACAAACAAACAAACGAACGAACGAACGAACGAATGAAGGAACACAGAAATAAACAAATTTTAACCTTCATTTCCATCTTTATCATTGGTTAGCGTATCAACGTTTTCAAAGAGCACCAGGCATGGAAGACACTTGGGTACTGCGTACGAAGGTGGAGTGAGGTGGAGGTTGGTTGTCAGGTTGACATTTGAATGAAATATTTTTGTAATAAGGATATGAAGAATTTTTTTTAAATCTGTTAATAATTACACTTAAATTCATATGCAAAACAAAATTTAGTATTAAAAGTATAATATTTATTTATATTTTAAACTTTAAAGAGTCCAACTAGAAGAAATACAAAAAAGCACGAAACTGAATAAGCAACATATGCATAAAAAACGAAATTGGTCTATAAACAATAATTATGACATAAACAAGCAACTTATCATCAATAAATATTTGGTAGCACAAAATTTTTCACAGCAAATCATCTAAACATTAACATCAAATCAAAAAATTATTTGAGTCTTTTGCTGCCCACTTGAATGAAAAATATGTTTTAACTTCAGTTCAAGTGCACTAGGGGATTGGTTGTCTAGCATATCACAGTTTACCTGATGAAAGGTTCAAGAAAAATTGGATTTGAGATGTTTTAAACAATGAACATCATCAGAGATTGAGACATACATTGTACAGGTGCATGTTGTAATGGGATGCTAGCGCGGTGCATAACTGTGGCACACCTGATCCAGCTGGCGAAACCAGGAGGAATGAAGACGGAATGTGTTGCTGTATGTCCCTGCGTTGTGTGTGTGCGTGCGTGTGTGTGTGGTGTGTGTGTGCTTCATATCGTATCATATTGTTCAGATTGAGAGATCACAAGACAAATTTGTATGCATTGTTGGTTATGTTAGTGTGGTCAACATTTCCTTCCAATGCTCACTCCTGTGCATTGTAGAGGAAATATGTATGAGGTATGAAATATTGAAAACAAAATCAGAATCTATAAGTGAGGAAGTGAAGAGTGTTTGAGAACCTACCTCTCATGCATATCACTTATGATGATAACAAGTAACTCAACTGTTAATGACTTAAAATTAGGGATGCACCGAAGTTCGGCCCCGGCTCCGGCCAAAATCCGGCTTTTTTTCAAATCCGGTCGAATCCGGCCCCGGCCGGATTTGGTGGCCGGATTTAAGCGTCTATCAACTTTTAAAAATGTTAGAAATAGAAAAAAAAATTTTATTGAATTCAATTAATTTTATGTCAATAAGTTAATGGCTAAAGCTAAGCTAAAGGCATACATGACACATAATAACAACATCACTAATTGTGAGGTGATCTGGACAATTTTCTTTATGCTATAACATTGGTTATGCATAAATTATAAGCTGATCTTTGTGTAAAAGAACTTGTGCACCTGTATATACTATATATTGATAATTGCACATGACGGATCATATAGCTACATAATATATATATATATATATATATATATATATAAATATATATCTATATATCTATATATATATATATAGAGAGAGATACATAAGCACATAATTTAAGAACATGGTATGTTAAAGGTTAGGCTAGGTATACATGACACATAATTACAACATCACTAATTGTGCGGTGAGCTGGACAATTTTCTTTGTGCTTTAACTTAGGTTATGCAAATATGCATAAATTATAAGCTGATCTTTGTTTACAGAATTTGGCGTATCACACAACTTATTCATATATTTGAATTAAATAACTATTTGCTTGGTGTTATTTTTTGATGTTCAACATGTAGATAACCGTAAATGTGAGTATTTTTTCTAACGTATGTAAAATGGTAACTAAAATCGGCCCCGGCTCCGGCCCCGGCCGGTTTTTGAATTTCAAATCCGGCCAAGTCCGGTCCCGGCCGGATTTGAAAAACCTGAATCCGGTGCATCCCTACTTAAAATGATACAATGATGATGATGATGATAATGATGAGGGTGATCAACATAATGATGGTAAGGATAAGAATAATGGGTAAAATGCAGAATTCAAACACAAACAAACTTGAAATTTGAAAAAGCTTAACTATGAATCAACACAACAACAACAAAAACAACAACATTTGACCAGTTCTATAAAAACAACAAGAAATACATGCAAGCTGACTTGTGCATGACGAAAGGTTTCATGGACTGAACAATCATCAGCTCTTCATTCATTGCTGCTTTTCCATCACCATCCTTCCAGGCTGCAAGAAGATCATCATCATCATACATTGATGATGAAGATGATGATAGAAGTGTAGTTGTCAATGATGAGGACAGCATTGGAATGTAGGAATTCACGTCTGAATCCTTGCCAATAAAAGTAAAATAGTATCAGTCTGATAGAAATCAAAAGAATCAAGTTTAAAAAACTTCAATGCATTCCTTTCATGTTATTCAGTAGGTAGATCATATTTAAATAGCATAAATGATCATTTGAAGTCTCAAAACAGAGAAAAATCATCAAAGACCAGACCTGAAATAAAGACGTTTGCTGAACATGAATCAAATAGCACGGATGATCTGATGCAGAAGTTATTGATACAACTTTGAAGTATACGTTGGTATTGAAACTCTTTGACTCATCAAATACTGACAGTGCCTCAAAATGTGATGTTTCAGCATCTTGGATATTAATTTTTAATTTAACTGAACAATTCAAATAATTTTTTAATAAGTTAATTTAGCTTGAAACAAAATGACAGTGTACCATTCCTGCTAAGTGCCAATATATCTCCTTCTTCTAGTAACCTTAAAAAATTTATAGAAAATTTTATTTCTTATATTTGAACATAAAATTACTTTCAACCAAATATAAAATTCTATACACACCTTGGTGTAGAAAAGTACTGCTTCAGTAAATAATCATATTTATCATTTGATAAATTGTTGTGAGGTGATAGGACTAATGATATGGCAGCTTTACTAGCATATGGTACATTTTTTAGTTGAAAATGTTGAGATGGTCTAGTAACAATTTTCATCTAATAGATAAATAAATTGATTGAACAAAATTAATAAAAATTTTTTATTCAATTAATTCAATTATTAATAGGTATTTAATTTTAATAATTTATTAAATTTTTAATTTAGAATATTGCTTTAAATTTAAATATAATAAAGCATTGCATTTTATGATTTTAATTATAATAATGCTATGTAGAAACCTTTGTGTTTGCAACACATGAATGGTTATTATAATGACATGGCTTTTTCAGATTAAACCAAAGCAGTGGGTGTATGTGGACATGTTTGCTGTCCAATTCCAGCTCTTCAGCCAGACTGGAAGTTTCATAAGCAAACTGGTCCGAAACAGCAACAACGGCAAAATGATTTGGAAAATCAATGATGGAGGAGGAATGGTCGTGTTCACGAGGTTCGAGCTGCATTTGAACCAAATCACCATTGTGCACTCTCAACTGTGATGACAACTTTCCATTTATTATGACACAGGAAGGCCAATCTTCAAAGGAGGGCTTAGAAAATGATTCACAGACGACAGAAAAGAATTTTTCGACGTTCTTCACGACTGAAAATGAAACCGTGCATGAAATCCCAAGAACATCATTGATTGTGGTGAAGTGTCTTGCTTGTTTTGTCTTGTCACCTGGATTAATTGTTGATGTTGATTGTGAGGCAGACGTGAGAGTGGGGAAGTCACGCGCGCCAGATAAGCCAAGAAGAGACATCAAATTTAATTCTGCCATGCCTAAATAATTTATTAAATAATTACAATGCAATTAGATGATCTCCTAGATGTTTTAATTTAAAAAACTAACTCAAATCTAACTTGTATGTTTACTTTTAAAAATGAACTTAATTATAAAAGGTATCAAGCAAAGAATGTGCGAGGTTCGAAATATGTAATTTCTATACACATAGATTAATTTTATGGTGTCATACATACAGATACACAAAACACATACACACAAAAATTTATTTCTTCATAAAAATTAGAATGCGTAAATGATTCGCTGCAAACATATCCTGATGATGCGATCCTTGGACATTTGTTTCATTTGCCTGGGTCGTGCGTTATCACATTGTTATTTGCCAATAACCTAAGCATTAACTGCCATGATGCCACCGAAACAACATTATAATGGATGCTTTCAGTTGAATTTATAACAGAAAGAATGCACCAGTTTACATGGAATACACCATGACTTTTTCTTTCAAAGCTGCACGACTTTTTTCCAAAATAAAGCTTACAATGGAAAGTCTACAACTGGACAATTCCAGTCTATGCCATACAACACATTTATTTGTTTTTTGACATTATTTTCCCATGCATATGTCATGCCATTTACATTCAATTATAGTAAGATATATCAAGCCGACCATTGTTTGCAGCAAGATTCATTTAATTTTTGTTTCCAACAAAAACATTGCAGTATTAAACTTTAAATTTATTATAAAATAAATAAAATAATCACTAAAGTAATGAGAACTCATAGGTCTTAGAGGTCCTAATTTTTTAATAAACAATAAATATCTAAATGCTCGGTGTTCATTAATTTTTGACGATAACTTCATGCACAAATGTTTGTTGTGGGCATTCACTTTTAATATATAAACTTTGATTATTATCAAATGCAAAATTTTTGACTAGGACTGCCTTCGTTGGCAATTTGTTGAAAGAGGGCCGATGAGATGATAGAATTTTTTTGATTTTAGGAAATTAACGTATTTATACTGCAATGTATTATCTTAATACCATTCTGCTAACTGTAACTGAGACAAGTTTCCTTGTCCTCTTTTGCGGATCAGTACTCTGCATGTTTTTTATTGTTTTTCTTTTTAAAAAATGTACTTCGGAATCACACGACGAAGAGAAGTCAGCCGATAAATATTACCATAGTAGATGTGCAAGAACTAAAAAACGATTTTCATTTTTCGAGGCTGATAGATTGGTTACACCAAGAAGCAGTTATGCTGATCTCAGACGAGGCGTGGCCGTCGATTCCTACAGTCTTTACAACGTGCCACAGAGAAATTATTACAGACTGCCACCAGAAATTATTTTCATGATAGAAAATGTCAAGGTTTTTGGTCATTTTAGTGAGAATATACTTTTGAAATTATGTTACCATATGCAAACAAAGTCATTACTTGCCGGAGAGCATTTGTATGGCCCCTGCAATCCTGATCAAAATATAATTGTTGTACAGTCGGGCAAAGTTGAGATTTTATTAGAAACTGATAACAAAACACACACTATCAAAACTGTTGAAAAGGTTGTTTTTATTTTTATGATCTCTTTAGAAATATTTTTACTGCAATAATTGTTTCTTAACTCAGTAGAGCAAATTTTTTATATACTCGTAAAAATTAATGAAGTTATGTTTTTAAAGATGAATGTTTTATTTAATTGATTCTATGGATTAATTTTTGGGTTCTATGTTATTATTTAACACTCAATTATTGTTTCATTATACTAATTTTTAATAACTAAAATAATTATTAACTATTCAAGTAAATCAAGAGTATTTATTTTTATTAATTTATTTTCATTTTCACAGGGTGAGTCTATTTATAGTTTGCTCAACATTTTACAGAAGTTTAGAAAATATCCAAATCGTAGCATGAATCCAATTATACATGGTGTAGCCATTCAAGATACAGTATTAATAACTTTGCCAATTGCTGGTTTAAAAGAAGTTCTTGATAAACATACTGATTCATTAATTGATGTTATAAAAATAATTGGTCTTCGACTACAAAAGGTCACTTTCTTCACTTTGAAAAACTTTTTTGGTTTAACGTCGGATTTATTATTTGAGAATGTAAATTTTCATGGGTTCAATCATTCAAAAGTTGTTGACAGTTCATCCAAGTATCAATTGTGTTTCGTCGAAAACTGTGATTCTGACAGTTCAAATTCTTCACATCTTGTGGAGTATTGTTTAATATGTTCCAATAAAAAATTGTCAACGCATTTTGCAAAAAACAATATTTGCAACCAATGTTTTTTAGAAGCATCTATGTCCAGATTTAAAAAACTTTTAAACCTTGATCCTGATATTGCTGATGTTGACATTGAAGAGATTCACAAATCAGCTGGATCTGTTATTATACAAGAAGGAACTCTTACTGAAAAATTATACTTTTTAGCTCTAGGAAGTGTTCATTTGGAGGAAAAGACCGAAGCCAGCAATGATTCAACTGTGATTGGTTTTCATAAACATGACAAATTAATTGGTTCGCTATCCATTTTGACTGGGGAAGCCAGTCTATTTACATACAGAGCTGTTGAAGATTGTTATTTACTTGCCATTTCCAAATCAAATTTGTTTGAGGCAATTTTTAAAAGTCCTGATATTATAGTTGAACTTGGTGCAAGCATTTTAAATGACTTATCAGCACTAGTGAAACAAGTTGATTTTGGTTTGGATTGGAAGCATTTAGAAGCTGGTAAAACATTGTACAACCAGGGTGATGCATCAAACAGTGCATATGTTGTGTTGACTGGTAGGCTGCAATCCACAGTACATGAGCACTCTAAGTCTATGCTGACAGGTGAATATGGTAGAGGAGACTTAGTAGGGTTGGCTGAAACATTGACTCAATCTGTAAGAGGCAGTTTGGTGGTTGCAATCAGAGACACAGAGTTGGCATGTTTGTCGGAGGAGTTGATTTCCTTCATCAAGTTCTGCTACCCAAATTCAGTTACGAAACTTGTTCAGTTGTTAGGACAAAAAATTTTAAACTCTCTTTCTGAGAAAAAAAATATATTCTCTATGATTTCCAAAGCTACTAATAAGAAAGAAGAAGAAACTTGTACAAATAAATTTGGGAAGATATCAACTGTTGCTATTTTGTCCATTTCTAGTGGAATTAATGCAACAATTTTTTGTGAAGTATTAAAATGTGCCTTGGATAAAACAGGTTGGCTCTAGTGATATATATATGTGTGTAATTTTTCATTGTGAATATATTTTTATTCTTTTAGAAACTGCTTTACTTCTGAATTCAAGCAGAGTGTTAAATCTTCTTAATTCATCAACTTTCGAATCTATTCCTAATTATTTTCTTTCTTCTTGGTTGTCTCAACAAGAAGACCAAAATGATGTTGTACTGTTTCAATGTGATAATCAAATAACGTTTTGGAGTAAAATGTGCATAAGGCAGGCTGACTGTGTCTTGATAATTGCTGACGCCAAAGATAATGCCACAATAAGATTAGTTGAAAAGCGATTAGACGAAATGTCTCCCAGAGCTCGAAAATATTTACTACTTCTACATGACTTTGATACAAAGAGGTTTTTATTAATTTCATTTTCTTTTTTTTGGTCTCTCTTAATAACTCATTTTACTTTTAAGGCCCAGTAATACAGTTGAATGGTTGAAACCGCGACCCTGGTGCTCAGGTCACTACCACCTTCGGTGTCATCCTGGAATTTTTTCATCTGCAGAAATCAATGTTGTTCAAAACGTCAGTGCTGATTTCTGCAGATTAGCCAGAGTTTTGACCAATAAAGCCATTGGTCTTGTACTGGGAGGAGGTGCAGCAAGAGGTTGCGCTCACGTTGGCGTCATCAAGGCAATGCTTGATGCTAACATACCGATTGATATGATCGGCGGAACAAGCATTGGTTCTATGGTAGGAGCAGTCTGGGCATCTGAAACACAATATTTTCAATTTTTCAACACTCTGCAAAGTTGGTGTAAAAATAAAGTCGGGAAAATGTTATTTCTTGCCGGAGATTTAACATACCCCTATACTTCATTTTTCACTGGTCGGAATTTCAATAACATTGTCAGAGAAACTTTAGGTGACTCGGTAGCAATTGAAGATTTGTGGCTACCATACTTTTGCGTAACCACCGACATCAGTGTTTGTAAATCGCGTGAACATTTTTTTGGATCCCTTTGGCGTTATGTAAGATCCAGCATGACCTTAGCTGGTTACATGCCACCACTCTGCGATCCAGAAGATGGCCATTTACTTCTTGATGGAGTTTACACCAACAATTTGCCAGCAGATATTATGCATCAGCAAATGGTCGGCGTTAAAACTATTTTCGCCGTCGACGTTGGTAGAGTTTCATCTGAAAATTTCTCTCGATACGGAGACTCACTGAGTGGCTGGTGGGTGCTTATATCTCGCATCTGTCCATGGATGGAAAGTATGAAAGTCCCAAATATTTTCGAAGTTCAGTCAAAAGTTGGTTATGTTTTGTGTGAAAAGCAATTACTAGAAGTCAAATCTAGTAATATCTGTGAGTACCTCAGACCACCGATAGACAAATACGGTTCACTACAATTTAGCAAATTTGATGAAATATTTTTGGTTGGCTATTCCTATGCTGAAAAATATTTTGAAGAATGGAAATTAAAATTCAATATACCTACAACATCCAGGTGATATATTTCCAATGAAGAACTTTCCAGAATAATTTTTAATTGCATGTTTCACTTATTCCTTAAATTAATCATTCTATATTGTATTTTAAACTTTAAGTTACCATGATTTTATTTTGATTTTTGTTAATAGTGTTTGTTAGCCTACCTAGAATCAAACTAGTCTAAATATTTGAGATAGTAGGAATGCGTCCACAGGATTTTCAGTCGATTTGTTGATTTGATTTGTCTGAGGCTGTGTGCAGATCCATCGTTTTTAGTAATTTGGGATTATTAGATGTGAATTCAGTAACTTTCGCTATTCTGCTCTAAAGGTTTAGCAACTGTTTGAAGCGATATTTTATATAATTTTCTTAAATTTTTGTTGTTTAAACTATTTTTTAATGTTTATATTGCAGTTGTAAACCAATTTCGACGTGTTTATTTATTCATTATAAAAATAGTTGATATTTAATGGTTTGACTATTTCATTGTGTGACCAGCATCTATTAGATTATTACGAAAATTATCTTTCGAAAATTGACAAATTTTATTATTTGCACAATTACACAAAAAAATTATAAATTTGTTATTACCTTGTAAAAACATGTGATATTTTTTTAATTGTTGGTTTTGTAAAATCATAATTGAAAATTTAATAGTCACAATCAACCTGTGATTTCGCAGTCTGGGCTTCTGTAATAGCCGGTCAGACTTGGTCCAAACGCACATTGCAAAACCTGTATATCATAACTGGGGAGGTGGTCCAGGTGAAGCGTAGCGTAGTAAGGCGTGACGTTCTTGTTTACTAATCATCATTCACATTTAGAGCCGCTTTGTGTTCGTTCCAGGGTTCACTGATGAAAACCCCGGGTTGGCCTTGTCGCATGATCTATATATTGCTATTATGGGCACACTGGTTTGCCTTTTATGGTTTCTTTATAGGTAACGCATCGTTTTAACATATCTAATCTTATTAAAAATAAAATAATTTTAATTTATTTTTAAATTTACATTTTTTATTTTTCAAATATAAAAAGTTCTTAAACAATTTTAAACAAATTCGTTAAAATGTTTGGCTTCTAAGAATTGGCTATAAATCACAGGTGCTACAATGGTACAAATGGAAGTGCAAAAAACTTCCCAATAGATCAATAAAACAATAAATTAAAATATATTATGAAGTGTTTACATTATAGCAAAAAAATAACATTTTTGCAGACGAAAACCAATCACTCAAAAAATAAACAGAATGTAAAAATGATGTAAAATGTCACTTCTGTAGATGGATATGGAAACATAAGCGACAAACATTTGATATCACACACGTGCCCGTAATCAATTTAAGTGCTAAAACTGTTTACAAAAGCTTATTTTGGAATTTTGAATAAATACATATTAAATTAAATATAAATTTAAAAGTGTTTCATTAATGATTCAATACAATTTTGTAAGGCTTTCTTTTCATAATAAATTCATTAACTTTGAAAACATTTTGTAAGTTATTAACCTAATTCTTTTATATTATTAAACTTAAATTTGACTGAATGTTACAAATTATTTAGCTGCCCACAACTGTCATTTTTAAAATTACTTTTCAACTGTTGGTCTTTGTTGATTTTTGGATGATTAATTAAATTTTCTGGTCTGGGTGAGAAAGGTGGTTCAGGCGTGCTTCCACTGCTTGAAAATTTTGAGCCATCGCCTTCAGAACCAAAATTATAAATTTCACAATTCGATAACGTCGAAGAATCGCTCGAATTCATCAACGTTAACGAACTCGGTGAAACAGAGCTAGGCTGTTTCTTAATTGAAGATAATTTTGTTTTAGTTTTCAACATGTTGACTGGATAACTTTTGGTTAAATCTATATCTGTTGAGGAACTTCTGTTGTCAAGCTTGCTACTGCTTCCTGAGTTTTGTTGTTAAATATTAAAAAAAATTTTTAAGGAAGCGACTTTTTTGCTTAAATAAATTGCTAAAAATTTATGTGTTTAGGTATACATGATTTAACAAAAAGTCATGTTATTTGTGACTCAAACTATTAAAATAATTATAAAGAAAAAGCCAAAATATTTTACTAACCAAATGTTTTAGAATGCTCTAGCGAACTTCGTGATCGGGAACTTGTTTGAGCAGGTTCTGACATATTCATTTTAATTTCATTGGCGGCCTCTTCATACACCTGAATCGTCGATGATATCCTCGAAGCCTTACTTTTAACCAAAAAGAACAATTCATCAATCATTGGTTCGTCTAAAATTATGTCTAGGTCACGCAAAGTAGCGAAACACCAGTGAAACAAAGTGTTCAGCTGCTGTCGACACTGCTGCAGTTTTTCGATGATGGCAGATTTCAGTTGGTATCCATCGCGCAGGTAACGTTGCGATATTTCTGAGACCTTTTCCTTCAATGGCAACATGGTAACTCCTTTGTTGGCTTCTTTGCTCTCGCTGTTGGCGTTCTTCTCATTTTGTTTCTAAGTATATTTAAAATTTTAAAAATAAAATATGAGCAATAAATCTTATGTATCGTTATTACTTTATTTTTGAGTCCATCTGGTTTTACGTTGATAATATTTTTGAAATTGTTTAATTGGGCTGATACACATGAAAACCTTTCTTCAACAAATAGTAAATATTTCTCGCCATCAAGTTCGTCTGTTGGGAAAATGGCAAACACCGCCCAACCCTCCAACTTTTCGAGAGCAGTTATACAAAAGTTTAATGTCGTTAGTATCTTTTGTTCCCGAGTTACAAATCTTTCAATGCAGATATCTTGCAGCTGGTTAAATTTTCTTATGTTCGTTTCTGACAAGCTCATACTTGGCTACAATTATTGTGTGACAATTTTGAATTAAAAATAAAAATATATGAATAACTTAATTGCAAATACAATTTTTATTTTTGTTTTTATATAGAACATAAAACTACTACCTACTAATTATTGCGTCCCATTCATGCTACGCAGATAGTGAAATACTGTTATTTTGTTTTTCTTTTGTTTCATGTTTCGATCAATATCAGCCTAAATGCAAACAATAGAAGCGGGGAAGATATAAACGCATGTACGTTCAGGTAGTTGGGAACGCATCATCGAATACATACTTCTGAAATACGTACCACCTATATTTTTAGAATTCATTCCAGGTGTAAATCGTTTTTAAATTTATCCAATATATTACAGGTAAGTCAACACATGTGTCGAATAAAACATATGCCTATTTAAATTTCTAACTTAAGCGAGATCTGTTCAAATTTTTATGATCATGTTTGCTGTTTCATTAAAAGTACGCTACGTATATACACATCCGTTCTTACAATTGTTGATGAGTTTCATATACAAATTGTATACCAACGTACCTATATGACATTCTTATATTTATGTATGTATTTGTGTATTGTATGTATAAATATAATCTGCTTAACTTTAAACGTTAAAGGCACGCAAGACTATTATGCAAAAAAATTATTTCTTTAGATACCAAGGAAAATATTTTGGCGTAACAATGGAGAAAAAATTTGAATGCAATTTTTCACTGTGCAACCACTGAGCTGTAATAAGTGTTTTATAACATACGATGTATGTTACCACATATATTCAATAATCATTATGTAATTAGTGAATCAACCTTCGTCAAGGCAAGTTTAAATATCAAGTCGTCACTCAATAATCATATCAGCATAAGATCTTCATCGTAAGACACCTTAAATATATTAGCACTCAATAAAACTTTGTCATTTCATAAGTCACTAACTAGTCTATTAATTATTTTATTTATATGTTTTTTTAACCTATTAGTTCATTTCCCATACTTTTTATGCTTAAACATTTCTTCTCCGTTATTCATTTTACGTTATCATTTTATACTATTGCCTTGCATGTTGTAACAGTTAATGCGTTTGTCAGAATCTAATTTTTTTAAATATAATAAAAAAATTAATGTACTTTATAAGGTATGTAATGTAATTTATATATATATATATATATATATATATATGTATATATATATATATATATATATATATATATATATATATGACACATTCACAGTTGTTCAAAAAATTCTATAAATTCATCTGATGACATGACATTTCCGTAAAAGTTGGTATCGTCCATTTTTATGAAATTCTGGAGATTGGTCTTGCATTCTGAATATATCAAAAAAAAACCTTAGTGTTGGAAAGGTAGTGGAAAAGTATTAGAAATTCCTTAAAGATAAATGGGGCGATAACTAGGAGGTGTTGATTTTCATGAAAGGTCAAAAATTAACATGTGAGATCCATCCGGGGGCGAACTTTTCCGGGTAGAGGCCGGCAGGTGCCACTCGGAAATACCAGAAAAGAAAAAATTTATAGATTACTTAAATTGCTAAACTTGACTAATACGAAATTTACAAAATAATGATAAAAAAATATAAATAAATATTATAAACGATACAGTGTCTGTTCGTCTTCATCATCATCAGTGGAAACAACGTAAAAATTAATTGGAAACAATGAGAACCACTAATTGGAAGTATACTACATGCCCTGAACATTAAACTTTTAAATGGAATGAGTTGTGGTTTATTCATTTAACTTTTACAGAATCTACCTAAAAATATTTCCTATCTATAAAAAAGTTAAGGCATTTGCACGACAATTCAAGACAAGATTATTTCACCAAAAATACCTCAAAATACCTTCTTAGCTTAACGAATTATCATTCCTTAAAGATTTTAAAAGAGTAACAAAAATGACAAAAGCATCATCAATATTAAAAATAAATAATATAGAAGGCTCACCAAAATTCTTTGAAACCATTTTTTATAATAATCGATACCTGCGAAAATCTTCGAGCAACATCTTGTCAGATTTCAAACAACTTTTGTTGTACTCCTCAAAACTGCATGGAAAGCTGAGTCTGCAATCGAAATCATAGACATGAGACTTTATTGGATCCTTGTATAGAAGAATAACGTGGTAATCCTGCATGGTGACAAGAGCAAAAAAACATTTGAACAACGAAACTCTTGAGATATTTTTGATACACTGAAACTATGCATTTTAGTTTTTACTCAAAACTGGTAAGATATTAATTTATTTTCTAACAGTGAAAAGTAAAAATAACTAAGAATAAATAAAAAAAAATAAAGAAAAGTAACCTAACAATAAATGCCAAACAAAATTAAAGAAGTAATTAAAAAATAATTAGGAAGGAGAAGTTACTGTTGAAAATTAGTCATGAAATGTGGATTAAGATAGAATTGGCTGATTGATATGATTGATTTACAAGATGATTAACATACGATCTGATTAGCATGCAATATGATTAGATACAACATGATGAAAACTTAGACAAATATATCTTGCTAGCACATCCTTTCTTATGATCCCTTAGATTATATTATCACATCACATGTTACCATAAAAAATCATATATAAAGAAACATTCTTAGAAGATTCTGAGCAAACAATTATTTATTAAAATATTGTTACTTTTAACAAACTGCTGATAAAATTCTAAACAATACTACAGCTATATAAGTAGAATGTAAAAATAAATAAAATAACAGAAATGACCCATATTATTGGTTGGTCTGGTTCGTTGCTAAATCTTTTCATCCACAGTGGAATCTGAATTATTTTTTAAAATAAGTATGTTTGAAAATTTGAAATCGGCTTTGATTACAATGTACACGGTTACATTATGTTGTTAGTTAATAGTTTAATAATTTGTTTCATTTTAAAAATTTAAATGATTTTAAATAGCTTGAGATATAGTTCAATTTTAAATTTTAAATAAATTCAAGTTTGAAAAACCTCTAACTTTTTGTTGTGGATTGGAAATGAATACAGCAAAGCAATTTTCTAAGTAGCCATTGTTAAGTTCTTTAATCTTTTTGATTAGTAACCAGATATTTTCTTCACTGCATAAAAAAGCATTATAATTTATTATTATGAAGTCATAATGTTCAAAATGTTTCCTGAATTTTATTATTTGTAGACTTATAACATTAAAAAAAAACCTATTCTCATACAATTATAAATTTATCTTAAAACTGTGCTATAATATAAGATAAGTTATAAACAAAATCACAATTTTTTTTCTAGATAATTAAATCAAATTGGCATTTAATATTAAATTAATTTACTAAATAATAATATAGCTAAAATGCAACCAATAACAAGAGGTGTATTGGCAGTCAGACAAATATATGCCATCCATTATTCAACAATATCAATAAAAAATTAAATTTAGTAACAACAAATAACAATTTCTACGTTAATTTAATAATGTTAAGAAGTAAAAAGGTAAACAAATAATTGACAGATTAAAAGAGGATTCAAATTTGTACAATAGAAAGTGCATATAACTAGAAAGTGGGAAAGTCGGAAAAGTTAAATAGCATAATATATGGCATCTACGGTTATAATAAAATACATTGTTACCTTGGTCAGCCAACTGCAACATTCGAGACATTTTTATTACTGCACGCGTTTTAACAACGAAAGCAATGTTTAAAAATGTTAAACCCGTGTTCTTTAAATAAGTTATCAAATTAATATAGTTATCTATATAAAACGCTTAGTGTGGTATTTTGCGACGTTTTTGACGTGTTTTGATCACTTAGTTACCCCAACGTGCCGACGATACGTACTATCACCACTCCAAAGCAGAGGATTAAAATACGAGGATAGGCTAAAGCTTCTAGGGTGGTCTTCACTGGTTCACAGACACAGAAGACAAGACATGATATCACCTTGTCAATTTCTTAATGGACTGTTGTATATGGATTCGATATCAAACCAGACTACGCACCTAGCATGGCGACAAGAGGAAATGGTATGAAGGTGATTAAGTGGACTTTCAGAAAAGATGCCAGAAAATATTATTTCAACAACAGAATAGTAAATGACTGGAATAGCCTACCTGAAAATTTCGTCCAATTAGCCAACATTACTTGCTTCAAGATAGCCTTAGATAAATTTTGGCAGAACAAATTCCATATCTGGAAGTAAAGATGTCGAACCAAAAGATGTAAAGTTAAACTAAACATTTTCAACCAAACATTTTAATTATTTGAATTATTTATTCCTAAAAATCTGTTTACATTATGGTGGCAATGGGCTTTACCTCCGCTGCAAATTTATTCTATTCTATTTTACAGTATTGTATGCTTGTACCATGTGAAATCTGCAAAATGAAAGAAGAAAGAAAGATTAAAAGCGTGTGAGATGTTGCTAATGCGCCAGGAAGTTGGTGGAAATCAGTTGGAGATAGAGGAATTACTGGCACATTATAGCACTATCTTGGGAGCTGCAGTGCCGTTAAAATAAAAAATAAAAAAAGGCAAGTCTTTTATTAAAAGATCAAAATAAGAAAACAAAAAGTTTGCCTCGAAATGTTGGATGACATCACAACTATTTCTTAAAATTTTACTACCTGGTATGGGAAACTGGAAGAAGGATGTTGGAAGACCTGTGAAAGAAATAAATGACATTGTAAAGTGTACTTTGGTGGAAAAGTTGAACTTGAAAATTAACAATATAAGAAATGTCTTTTTACAGTTATTGAAAATTGTGCACTCATAAGTCAAAACGGTCTCTTAAGAAAACAAAAAGAATCATTGCTTGATCATTGAATAAGTCGAAATATGAAATTAATATGATACTAAATATAAGCATAAAGTAAGCAATGCAATTTTATAAAATTAAAAAAAATACGTCCTGTAAACTGTTAAATGCAACTGAAATTAAACTCTAAAACATGTTTGATTGAAAGAGCTTGAATACTCATGATGCGGAAAAATATCTCCAGTAGATATAACCGACCAGAAAGCAGAATTCAAAAATGACCACTACCACAAGAAACAGATTTCCTAAAGTATTTCTGCAATGAAATATTTAATTATTAATTTTCGGTTATACAAAACAGGGCTATATCAACTATTCCAAAACGTCCACTAACGATTGAACCATCAACCGCCAAACTTTACAAAATGGAGATATATTTTCTGTTTCTTCATTTATCTAAAATCGTTAAGTATCAAATGTATCAAATGCTCAGTTTTAGAAAGGATAAAATATAATCTTTATAATTTATAATATTTTTATTTTTATGATATCGTATGCCTAAGTTTGGTTAAAAAAACTTTGAGACAATGTAGATACTTCAAGAAAATTAAGCAGAAGCATACAAACATTAGGAATGATTTTTAAAGATACGTCTTCATTTAAAAGAGCACTTGTAGGCAAGACTTCCCTGTCCCGGGCCCAATCTTTCTTGTATTTCAAAAGATCACTGTTGATCGAATAGTTGTCGTCGGAAAAACTTTTCACTTCATCGTTTATATCCTTTCAAAGAATTTATTTTTTTAAATTTAAATTTGCGAAATTTAAATTTTACATTATTCAAGTAATTTTAAAACAATTAAACTTACTTGAACCGACGTTTTAATCTTATCAGAGCGATTCTTTGAAGTAAAAGATAATATGATTAATTAATGTTTGATAGCGCTACTGCGAAAAAATATAATCTAAGAAAAAATATAATTCGAAGTAGATTACTTATTGAACTTACATTTGAAGTTTCAATTTGATTATCGTCATCAGTATCAGAATTATCTGGAAAACCATGTTTTAACAACGGTCTAGCTTGCTCCATTCTCTTTGATAGTCAAAAATTGCTTCAGTCGAAGTCGTTGAATCCAAGTTTGTATTCCGACAGACAAATATTTTTATCGAACTGACACATTTCAAACTACGTCATAGAAATAGGTGCGTTCTTGTTTGAAATGTTTTCTTATATAAAAATTTTACTGAATATTTAATTTTTAATCAACATTTGTCTTAAATGTATGTAATGCTGTAACAACATCAGCACCTGCCATTACTTAATTGCAGTTTCATTATGATGCGTAAGTCGAAATTATAAAAAAATTGTTTAATTTTTAGGTTCTCGTCGCGAAAACTTGCTGGAACTGCTATTGACAAACGGATGACATCTTCATTGAATTACTTAAATCACACACACCCGATTACGTTAATCATAATACATGTCGTGTAGGATGCACTCCATAGCACTATCTTATTTAACACTACTTGCGTTAAATAAGATGAACCTTAGCTAAATAATTTGATAGTTAGACATAAAACGAAATTTTATCACATGTGTATGTGGATATGTGAGTTGCGTGTGTATGAATAGTGAGTAACAGCAGAGTAATTTACAGCGCAATTTAAACCTAGTAACCTTACTTACGTGATCCGACATGAAATTGAAAATAATAAAAACGACAAACTGCTAATAAAATATAAAAAAATCCAAATGATTTTTCCACTTAGACAGTCTACAAAGAGCATGGCGCACCATTCAAAACTGTGTATACGTGTAGTGTAGGGTGTTTATGTATGTTTACACGGGCATGTGCGTGCGTGTATATGTATGTTTGTGTGTATGTCTGTCTGAGCATGTCTGTGTTTGTGTGTACATGCGTATGTGTATGTCTGTGCGAGTGCACAAAGGAATTATCTGAAAGTTTTGAAGGCTGAATTAATATGAGGAAATAAATTTTTAAAAATGATTAAGAAATGATAGTAAATAAATAAAAGTAATAACAAAGTATCCACGGTATTAATGTTACTATTAAAGGTAATCTGAAAAAAAAACAGAAAACAACATCATACATGCCTCGTAATAATAGCAAAAACAAGAAGGCAATAAAATAAAACAGTCAAGTGAATGACGAATAAAAATAAAATAGAAATAAGAACAATAAAGAATAATAAAATGATATGAGTGCTTCTGAGAAGGAGACCAATTGACATCAAAGAACACCGCTATTGTGTTTATAATGGCTTTCATCTCGCCGCTCTCAGATTAAACTCTAAGTCTCTGTTGACAACTGTTGTGCGTTTGTGTGCGTCTGTGTGTGAGTGTGTTTGCCTAGCTGATTTTATGTGTATTTTCGTGTTTTAGTACGCATTATTTGATGCCTATGCTTATCTTGTGGTGATGGTGGGCTGGATGGTTGAGCAAATTAATCATTTTTTAATTTCTTTCATAGTACTTATTCATATCTTTTATTAAAAATATAATAAAGAATTCAATAAGATCCACAAGTTATTTTAATACTTGCCTGGACTTCAATCGAAATGAATGTTCATGCGAAAATAAAAATGTTTAAAACCAGCCGCATTCTTATATATAAATACAAACATGCGGTGATTCAGACACTAATTCAAAATACAAATACAAACATAAAATACAAACATAGATATAAATACAAACACCAATACAAGCCAATACAAATACCAATACAGACCAATACAAATACCAATACAAACACAAATAGAAACACACTAGTAACTAGCACTCATAAACTCAGAAGAGTTCGTGATAATCTACACCTGATACGTCAAAAAATGCTGAAATAAAATTTCATTTGGTTACATGATTTTTGAATTAGTGATATGAAATGCTTTCACACGCTGTTGAATGAAAAGCTGTTGAAAGTAGATTGTTCATAACTTGACCACTTCAAGTATTGTAAAGAACTTTGAATGATTTTTTGAAGTTGCTCCAATTCTATTTTATGTATTAATAAATATTATTCCGTGTCAACGGGTCGATAAAAGTTTATGTAAATTCAATTGACGAGTAGACAAATGAAATGTGGTAATAAATGATGGATTTGGTTCTTAATGTTTTACATACATTCGTATGTTCGTATCACTTGACTAAACACCGATGATTATGAACATGAACATGAACGTGAACATGAACATGAACATGAATGTATGATACACGCCAACAGTTGCGCAGTGGTGGGAGAACCGTAGGTTAAGGAGGTGTAGCTTCAATTACTCATACATTAACAAATTCTTTTTTTTTTCTTTCGTGAATTCAAGTTTTGTAAGATGACGAGTCAAGCTGATTGTTTGATGTAGTTCCTATTCGATTGCATTAGGATTTTTTAGGCAATGAAAAAATATTGACTTGGAAAGACTTTCAGGAATTTCGCCACTTTCATAGATCACACTCAAAATTTATGTTACTTCTTCAGTTCCAAATTCATTCATACTTTTTAATTCTATAATAACTATCTTGCCTGGACCTGGCGCCTTATTTGATTTTATTTTGGAAAGCATAAAGTTCTGATCTAAGTATACTTTGGTCCATATCTCTTTTTTTTTATAGAAGGATTTTCAAGTTTTCCCAAAGAATTTCCTCCAAAATATTCTTTTGAAATTATTTTACCAATGCACCAATAATCTTTTTTCTTGCAATTTCCGTTGTTAATACTCATTTTTTCAATGGTTCCTCATTTGTCATTCAACCTTTTTTTAATCATAACTCGCATTTCTTAAATGACTTCATCTAGTTTTTTGTACCAGCCAGGATTACAACTGTAGACGTTCACTCCCTCGCGATACGATGTCACCTTTCATGCATACCTCAGCTCTTTGTTGTTCCCACACAGGCACAATTTCATAGTTGATTCACCCATGTCGAAGCATTTTTATATTTAGATTCATTAACGTCTCTTGCCAATAACGTAACGAAATTCAGTAGTTCAACGTTATACACGACATTGATCTTAAACATACGTAATGCAATGTAATGTAATGTAATGTAAACGTGTGTCTGTTTGTTTCTCTCTGTAATTATGTGGGTGTACTATTATTATTTGAAAATTTGTATAGCGCTAATTACAAACAAAATGTTTCTCAAAAGCACTGTCTAAAAAAAAACATTTGAATTGCTACGATAAACCAAATCTTAAAATCTTATAATGAAAACAAAAATGATTTCAATAATTTCTTGAACAATTTTTCTGTCAGTTCGGGCTGTCTTAGATGACTTGGTAGACTATTCCAAACGGCTGGTCCACATACTGAAAAACTTCTCTCAGCCATTTTCAAGTTGGTTTGAGGCACACATACCAAGTTGCTATCATTAGACCTTAAGCAGACATTTTTAAAAGACAGTTGTTTCGGTGCATGCATTTCTTTCAAATAAACTGGCGCCATTCCCTTTATACATTTGAACATGATTGTTGATATTTTGAACAAAATTCTTTTTTTGACCATCAACCAGTGCAGTTCTCTGAATATCGGGGTGACATGGTCAAACTTTTTCGCACCAACCACGATCTTAGCTGCCCGATTCTGAATTGACTGAAGCACATATAACGATTTTTCAGGTAAACCATAAAATAGGCTGTTGCAGTAATCCAGTCTAGAATGAATAAACAAATGCACTAAACTTTGAATAACATCTTTGGTTAAGCTTTTGCGGATTATTTTTAATTTTCGCAGTTGTAGGGTTGCAGTACCAGATAAAAACTTGATATGTTCAGTCATTGCCAGTCAAGAATCAAAAATGACACCCAAGTTTGTAGCTTTGGGAATGAAGTTTATATTTGAGCCCTCAATGATAACTGAATTAATTTTAATTCTAGACAGCTGTTGCCAAGTTCCAACCAGAAGAATTTGCGTCTTACTTTGATTGAGTTTAAGACGATTATTTGCCATCCATTTCTCGATCTCGACCAAACATTTAACAAAACGATCAACTGCAAGATGAAAGTTGCTATAGGATTTTGTGGTGAGTAGCTGAATATCATCTGCAAATGCATGACACTCCAAACCATGTAATCCGATCGCCTCAATAATTTCAGAGGTGTAAAGAATAAACAAGATGTGGAACACCAAATCTTATCGTTTGAACCGAAGAGGTCTTATTTTTGTAAATTACCTGTTGAGTTCTGTTTGTTAAGTACGACCGAAACCATTGTTCGACAGAGCCAGTTATTCCAAATCTATGATTAAGACGTTTCAGAAGAATGCAATGGTCAACACAGTCAAATGCCGAACTCATATCTAAGAATCCAAGAAGAGATGGTTTACTGTTGTTTATATTTTCATGCAACTTAGATAATACATGCAACAAAGCAGTTTCGGTAGAATGATGTCTTCTATAGCCTGACTGATATACCGGTAACAAATTGTTTTTATCTAAGTGTTTCATAAGCTCCTTAGAAACTAATCTTTCAATTAATTTTGACAAGAACGACAGATTTGAAACCGGTCTATAATTATTAAGATCAGAATTGTCTAATTTTTTCTTTTTCAAAAGAGGAGAAATTGTAGCATGCTTTAACATAGCCGGAAACTCACCAGTACGTAAACATAAGTTTATAAGATCAATCAAATATTTTGAAAACAATCCTACATATTTTTTGAAAAAGTGTGAAGGAACACAATCGAGTGAACATGTTTTAGACGGAGAGTTCAAAACTGCTTCAACAATTTCGCTTTTGAACAATCTCCATCAAACCACGGCGTCAACGAATCATCTCGACTTTCAACCACGTGTTCTGGAGCTATTATGTCCACAATTCTCTTCAGTTCATTCGCAAAAATCTCAACCAGCGTTTCTATATTATCATCTTGGCATAGCCCTCCAATCGGGAATTTCGAAATTAACAATGCGAGATTTTCTTCATTTATGCGTCGCCAGGATCGAACCATTTTTTACTTCTCGTGCCTATAACTTGATTGATTGACAAACAAACCTGGATTAATCCATGATCTGATAACATTCCACTGGAAAATATCAAACTATTAAAGATAGGAAAAGAGCGAGAAGTAACGATCAAGTCCAAAACACCACCTAATTCATGCGTTGGTTCGTTAATCCTGTTGACCAACTGAAAACAATCGAAAACCTCATTGAGTGAGACTGTGCTTGGATCATCTTTTCTCTCCATATGAACATTAAAATCTCCCGCAACAACGATTTTATCACTTAACAGAGATAAAACTTCTAAAACATTCGCTAGCTCTGAAAAGAACGATGGTGAAGGAGGAACCGATCCAGGTCTATAAATTGATAACAAAATAAAATCAGATTTGTTTACTCTCAATTTAATTGCAACAGCTTCAAAAGTTATCACGGCGGGTAACTCAACAGGTTTATAAATGAACTCTTTCTTGAAATAAATTATAATTCCGCCATGATATGGATCGTGAGGTCTGACGTAATCTACAAACTTATAACCAGGGGGCATCGCGCATCGAACAGCAAACTCATCTGACGACCCATGCCATGTTTCAGTTAATACAAGAATATCCAATTCTCCACGAATTATATCACACACCATTTCATATTTTGACATTATAGATCTTATGTTGAGGAGCCCCAGGCCAATTTTTAAATCATTGTAATTTTTCATGGTTAATTTTTGAGCTGTAGCATGAATCATCCTCCGACTGGCCCTCCAGTCAACAACACCCTCATCAGTTAATTTCTGAACTTCACAATCCGCCATCTTCCCACAGGACCTCTGACTCTGTATACAAAATTGTCTTTGCATGCCGCTTCTTTCAATTTTGCATCAGCTACCAGTTTCTTTAATTCACTTCTCTGCTCAGGTGTCAGATCATTGCTAATCCAGACTTTACTCAGTTCGACCGACATTAATTTCAATTTGTGTGCATTTGTCATCACGGTCTCTTTAGACATCAAACTATCCAACACTATCAATATTGGACGTGTGGATGATTCATTTTTCTTTCCAAGTCTTGTAACATATTTTATATGTGAATCTTTTATATCATCAGACAATTTTAACAAAATATTTTAACACGAATTTTATCATCTTCACCTTCTTGTAAATTGAAAATTATTATATTTCTTTCTCTGTCTTTTATATCAATTGACTCAGTTAATTTTCTTTTAACCGTTTTAAGTTCCAGATTGACACACTCAATGTTTTTCTTCACTTCTTGGCCAACAACAGTAGCAAAAGAAGATTTCAAATCACTTTTGAATGTGCTGATCTCAGCAGATAACTTGCTATCAGGCCTATCAAGGCTATCTAATTTTGCACTGTTACTGTTCAACATCTCTTTTATCAATTTAAGTTCCTTTTTTAGCAAACCGTTCATTTCGTTAATTTTTTCGACTTTTAAGTTGATTTCATCATTTTTGTCACTGACTATTTTAGAGAGAGTTTTAACGTTGCATAACTTCTTCAGACAAATATCACAAAACCATTTAAAACTATCGAAACCACGTGTCACTTCAAAAGCTTCATCACTCAAACCAACACATTTTATGTGAAAACAATTTTCGCACTGAAAACATTGAATGCATTGCAAATTTTCTTTTCCTGATTTCACACATTTTGTTTTCGTACATTTTGAAGCCATATTAATTTGATTGTTGTGTTGTTCGTTGTCCGGGTGAGTTCCGAAACGAAAAAAACAGCAAAAACAGCACTAAATTAAACTTTTAAACGGAGAAAAAATATATATAAATATTCGTCAAAATTTTCTCTATCAAATGAAATTAAATTTAAACTAAATACTCGATTTTAAACTATGAAATTAAGAAAAAATACGGAGCAAATCAAAATGTGGCCTGCACGTGCCACCGATCATATATATAACTGATATGTATGGTTATGGGTGCTTGTATGTAAGTATGGGTGCATGTATGTGGGCGTATGTATGTGTATGTGTGTATTTATATGTATGTATGTATGTATGTATGTATGTGAGTGTATGCATGTAATACGTACGTGTGCATATAAATGTATGGATACGTAAGAATAAGAACTATTTATGGGCACACAGAACATCCATCAAAGCAACCACACGTTCGTCAGACATAAAAGTTTGTATTCTGCATAGAGGTCTTGCATGTTATATTGTGTCTAATGTGTTTATGCAATTACATACGTTCGTATGTTACGCGCGTATAAAGGTAGATGTACCATAAACTTGTAAATGTCTTCATATATTTCACACACAATGGAATATAAAGTTTGTCTCGTAGGTTAATAGAGGCATATAATTTTTTTGTAAACAAGATTTGTCGGCTTTTGAGCTTTTGTTGATCTATGTGGTGATGTTTTGTATAACACTGGTTTTAATTTTTTACCTTTTTTTTATAGTTTGAAATAAATTAATTCTTTTGAATTATATTTAATTTATATATTTAAACATAGTCCAACATTGAATAATTGACTGTGGTGTTTAGTTAAACATGGAGCATTCTACTGGTTGCGCGAATTTACAATCTGCAAACATAAAAAAGCATTTTGAAAGTGCACGTGATCTGCAATGATAATATGTCATGTGACCTGTCCACTTTATCAGCTGTGCTGCTGTTGGTGGCAGTGAGTTTGACTCGTCTGCGGAGAGCTGATGCTGCTGGCCAACGTCCAACCAGTGCAGACGTGTTTCTAACGAAAGCACCACCATCATCGTCGTCATCGTTACCTTATTTATTAAAGTTATCACCCTCACCATCACCACCAACATCGTCATCATCATCATCGACATTACCATCGTTGCTATCATTATCAGTATCGTCAACATCGTCATTGCTACCATCATCAACACCATCATCATCGTCGTCGTCGTCGTCAACATCATCACCGTATTTGACAACTTCGTCATCGTCAATGTGGCCGTCGTCTTTACTAATGTCGTCACAACCACCACCATCCTCACCATCGCGGTCATCCTCCCCAACCTCACCACCACCACCATCATCACTATCATGGTCAATTTCATTTTCAACGCCTTCAAAAAATTCTGATATGGAGAATAAATCTCTAACCCGGTTTGTTGATGTCGAATTAAATTTCTTAGGCTCCATCGATGGTGAGAACATCTACAGAGGCGACGAGCGCAGCTGCAGCGATCGTCACCACAAACATCCTCACAACAACCCCAACCACAAACGGAAAACAAACAACAACAACATACTGAAAACAAATCACGTGACTGACATCAAGTCGACTACACTCGTTCTTCCTTCAACTGGCCATCGACGGTTTCATCTCCGTCATCAGCCACGTCATCGTCATCATCATCTTCATCGTCGTAGTCATCAACATCACCACCAACAACAACACCAAAATGAACAGCAGCAGCAGCAACAACAGTCGCGACAACAACGACAAATTGATCATTATTCAATTTTTCACGCTCATAATTTGTTCGTAGACGATGAGACGGTTGAGTCATTTGATACGCATAGTTTTAATTATATCAATAACAATGACATGAACAATAACAAAAATGACATTAACAACAGCAACAACCACCACAAGATTAAAATCTTCAACAACAACAACATCATCAACAACAACAAAAACAACGACATAAACAACAATATAAAAAAAATCAACAGTAATCTTAATCACAAAAATATCGTCAACAGTGACATAATCAAGAAAAAAAATCGGAATAATTTGATCAATTCAGAAAAGGACAACAACAACAATAACAACAATATTAATGACGATGAAATTGATATTAATTATAATGGCAATAACGATGACAACAATGATGATGGTGGTGATGATGATGATGATAGCAACAACGAGACATCACACGGAGACTCAACTACTGCTTATCGGGGTAACCATGTGGAAAAAGAAGGCTTAGAATACTACATCAAAAACACGCAACAACGTACAAGCAACAAGCAACCAGATACAGGCAACACACAACAACATACAACCAAACCGCGACAACATACAACCAACACGCAACAACAAGTAGGCATAACGCAACAACATGCAGCAGCTATGCAATATCATACAGACAGTAAAACAGGCATTGTTCATTTATCAACTATTCAAAACAACAACAGTAACGACAACAACAACACCAGTGACCCAAATTTCAGCAAAAACGTCAAAATTGCTAACCACACAAACACAAAAAAACTGAACAACAACAAAAAGAACAACAGCATTCGGAGATCGCTGATGGAGTTGAGCACGTTGGAGTACGACCCAGGAAGAGCAGAGTTCGTACGCAACAACAACAAACACCAACTGAACGCCACCTTTTCCAAACTTGGCAGCATCAAAAACGTCGAGACTTCCTTCCTCAAACAGGTACTTACATGTCATTCTTTCTTCTGTTTTCCACCATCTCGTCAATCACGCATTCCATACGCGTTAACACAGATAAACAAATATGATCCATCATTGTAAACACAGTTCCAAGCATACACACACACATACATGTACACATATGCACATTTATGTACAGTACACACACACACACATTGACAGACACACACTCATACACCCATAGACACACAGACACACACGCTCTGCACATACAAGCTAGATAAAGATGATAGGTTTACATTATTATAATAAATGAAGAAATGTTGTTCATTGGCATACATAACTATTTTTAGCAGCCAATCGTTTACTTTCCATATTTATATTTCATTCATCAATCCATCAAGTTTTCCATTCTTTCATTCAATCAAGCACAAAGTAACATATATTTATTTATAAACTATCAACGAAATATTTTTTTTATAACATTCTCGCTCATTTTTAACGTTTAGTCATCTACATATTTTTATTTTTCAGTAAATTTATCTATTGTTCATCCATCCATCCATCCATCCATCCGTCCGTCCGTCCGTCCGTCCATCCATCCATCCATCCATCCATCCATCCTTTAATTTATTTCTTTCAAATCTTTTGATGTTCAACGGTATATTTGCTAGGTGGAAATTTTTTCACGTTGTTGATGTAGTCGCAGAAGATGACGACGACGACGACGATGATTATGACGTTTTAGATGCTGATACTGATAGTGATGTTGATAATGATGGTGATGATGATGATGATAAGGATATCGTTAATGATAATCATGATGTTCATGTTTTTGATAATGATGATGATTTTGCTGAGTTTATTGTAGTCGTTGAAGAAAATGAGATGATGACATTAAATGATGATGAATGATGATGAAAGGATAGTATCACGAGATACTGTCTAGAATGGTGATGACATAATATGATATGATATCATAGTATGGTAATGATATAATGATGCTGATGGTGGATGATGTCTTCAAGCAGCATACATAAACACTACAATACTATCTTACTTCCTTGGTCGTGCCATCAAGTTTTGCCAACAACTGCAACACCACCCTGTTGTTTGTTGGTCGGTTGTTCGTTGTTGCAATAATGTCCCAAATGTTGCTCATTCAAAAATCAACACAGAAAATGAAATAACTCAACAAGACGTCATATTCAAGAGCATCAAACTCAACCAAGACAACCAACTAACCACACACACACTAACACAAACACACACACCACACACACTAACACACGCACACACTAACATACACTACACACACACACACACACACACACACATAATACACACATACACACACAGTGTACGTTGCAAAGTCTATTACCATTGTTATATGTTTTTAAAGTTCATCCAACGGTTTTATTTTTCCATTCCCATAGACATAAGAAAAAATATTAGTTGGTCATTTGAACAAAGGAGAAAAATGTTTTTTTTTGAAACAAAAGTTTGGAGCAATTTATTTAAAATATTAATTTTGTTTATTATAAAATAAATGAAATGTGTAAATAAATATTAAATAAATAAATAAAAATAGATAAACTTAAAATTGTTGAATAGAAACCTCATCAATCAATTATCCTATCGCGAACACGTTCACAGCCACCGATACTTTTTTTTTAAATATGCATTCGAAAATATTATAATAGATAAAAAAACAAAATAGAAACATTTCAATGAATGGTGGTTTTAGAATTAACATACTCATTCCTATTTTCATTTCGTGTTTGTATGGGCCGAAATGTACGTCTTGTTTTTTTTCAAATCATTCTTCACCACACACCACACAAATTTAACAACATCTACGCTATACACTACGAAACAAACACACACACACACACGCCACGCACACACACACACGCCACGCACACACACACACATACACACACACGCACACATACACACACACATATACGCACGTACATAATGTATTTGTGTGTTGTTTGTGTTGTTTGTGTAGTTTTTGTTGGCAATTGTTGTCAATTAATGTGATTTTTATGCATGAATGGTTAATCCTAACCTTATAAATGTTTTTATAAGTTGTTAGTGTCAGTTGATGTTATATCTAGTTGACGCTATTGGTGATATGATGTTGTTTTTTTTAGCTGATGCTGGCCGACGCAATATAGTAGTTTGTTATGGGTTGCTTAGTTTGACATCAGACCACGAAAGCTGTGCACCGTCTGATTCATCTCGCATCATCAGCATTCAGTTGTTTTTGTAAGAAATTATATAGAAAATAAATGACGCCAAGACATCATCGTGGATGTGTATGGGATGTAACGTAGAAAGGAAAGTATCAACGTGACACTGCACCGGTTGAGAGAGATTTGAAAGGTTTAAAAATTACAAGACAGCAAAACTTTGATGTTCGTCCTGGTGGCATCATTAATTAGTGAGTTGAATAATGTGTTGCTTGGTTGGCTGGCTGGTTGGTTGATTGGCTGGTTGGTTGACTGGCTGGCTGGTTGGTTGGCTGGTTGGTTGATTGGTTGGTTGGCTGGTTGGTTGGCTCTGGTTAGAAGGATGTTTGAATAGATGGTTGGTTGGTCGGTCGGTTGGTTGGATGAATGGTTGGATGGGTTGGTTAGATGGTTGGTTGGATAGATGGTTTGTCGGCCGGTTAGAAAAATGTTTGAATGGTTGAATAGATGAATTTTTGGTTAAAATGGTAACGCTGCATCACAATTTCACCTCATTATTACTACTAAATAAAAAATCTTTGGCCGAAAGAAGCTGAAAAAAATATATGTACTTTTAAGATAAATAACAATATTTAATGGTTATCATTTTAAATTTTAACAATAACAGTAATAATAATAAAGAAAATAATAAGAATAATAATAATGACTTAATGTTTATGTTAACAACAACAAAGAGATTGAAAAGGATATGATCAGTTGTGTTATGAGATGATGTGTAGGCTGTGTTTTTGTTTGTGTGTGCGTGTTTGTATGTGTGTGTTGTACGTGTGTTATATGTGTGTGTGTGTGCGTGTGTGTGCGTGTGTGTGCGTGTGTGTGTGTTTATGCTGGTATGTTTGTTTGTATATTTTGTCGTACGTGTGATTTTAGGTGTGGTTGTATGTGTGTGTTGTTGTGTGAATACGGGTGTGTGTTATGTTGCATGTGTGCATGTGTGTGTTGTTGTATGTGTGCATGTGTGTGTTGTTGTATCTGTGTCGTTGTGTGTGCGTGTGCGTGCGTGTTTTTGTGCAGTTTTGTTGTTATGCTGCAGACATTTGTTATTGAATGTTTTGTTGTTGTTGTTGTTTTCAACGGTACAAACTACAAAGAGCCGACTTTCTCGTGCTCCTTTGTAATTGCAATGTTTGGCTCGTTTGGCTGGGGAGAGGAGAGAGGCTGCTGCTGATGATGATCGTGATGATGACGACGACGATGATGATCGTGATGATGACGACGACGATGACGCTTGTGATGATGATGATTATGATGATGATGTGGAAAATGTAAGTAACGTTAGTTTTGGTTAATTTGACGACGACGACGACGATGATGAAGATGATGGGGGTATATGATAATTAGGATGGGAAGTCCACGATCGTCTTTTAAGTTTAATTCATTTGTTAGTTTCTATTGCTGAAGCGTAACAATTTTCATGAAGAGAAATGCTGTTGAATGACATTATTAATATTTAAAGAAACGCTTGTGAATATCTACAAAAACAACAACAACAACAACATCATCAAGAACAACAACAACAGCAACAACATCATCATCATCATCAACAAGAACAACAACAACAGCAACAAGAACAACATCAACAGCAACAACAGCTAACAACCCACAAAGAAAACGAAATATGCGATGAAGATAGATTTGTTTTTAAACTGTGTTGATGGCTGTGGTATGTGGAGCAAGAGAGAAAGAAAAAGAGCAGAGAAATAAAAGTTGATCACGTTCGTCGAAATGTGACATTCGTTCATCAACTCACTCTAAACAAACAATTAAAATTGGAGTCTAGGAAATAAAAAACAAACTAACACACACACACACTCACACACACACATACATACACCCACACATACACATACACGCACTTTTTGTTATGTAATTACAAAGATGTATTAAGCATAGATGCGTAAAATGTAACAGATATATATATATATATATAAAGGAAAAAATATAATGTAATATTTGAAGATGTTCTTATAAACGTAGAATTAAAGTTTTAAAAAAAGTACCTGAAAATACACATAAAAATATATCATGTAATGGTATATAGTAGCGTAGAAATGAAGATTTTTGTTTGAAAATACGGGATGACGAAAGAGCAAGGGCGCTAAATGTGTGCGATTCGTTACGAGAACTTATGTGTATTCCACGAATGAATTACTTTCATCACGAACTTGAGTCTGATCGTCACCATCATCATCATCATCATCGTCAGCATCTTCCTTCGCCTCACCCTCATTACATCACATTATAACTCATTTCCAATGAAACGACCTGATCGTGTCTGGATGGATGGATGGATGGATGAATGGATGGATGAATGGATGGATGGATGGATGAATAGATGGATGGATGATGCTGGAAAAAATTGCGGAAGAGAAAACAGGGAATGAGATAGAACTATGCAATGCAACATGATGTAATGAAACGTGGTGTGACGATGCAATGATGCCATCATACATACGCAATGATGTCATCATATGCGTGTGATGATTTGATGAAGTTTAAATCTGAAGTTGAATACATCTTTCTTACCGAACTTTTAACACACAAACATGTACACGTATGTACATCTCTACAATACCAACGTACACCGAGCAAAATTATACCGCGAGCGAAATGTGTGCGATGTATGGAAGAGCAATATGTGTTTACTTAGAAGCAAGGACGCATACGAAGGTTGCGTACATGATTTGTACAGAATGTACACACACACACACACACACACACACACACACACACACACACACACACATATATATATATATATATATATACATATATATTCTTATACACATATATAATACACATATAAATATGTATGTGTGTGTATGCATGCATGAGTGCATGCATGTGAGTGTGATACAAGACTCTTACGATTTTGATATTTACCATAAATACGAACTCACCGCACGACACACAAGTTTCTGTGGAATTCACATGTATCAATAATAATCATGCACCGGCATTTACGATTTCATTCTAGTCTACCGAATGTTTTTATTCATATAAGGATACACACACACACACACACACACACACACACACACACACACACACACACACACACACACATATATAAATACATACAAACACACTCACACACACACACATGTATATATATGCATTAGATTCTTATTAACTATATATACATAAACATTTATACTTACAGTTAGGTCATGATGATGTATTGAGTAATATTGACGAACAAATGAGTGGCTAATTAGGAAAGTTAACAAGGTTCATTTGGATGAAAGGACTTTTCGCCAGACATGTTAATACTATTCTCATTCATTGTCATGCCGTGCGCGTGTGTGTGTTTGAAATAGTTTGTGTATGTGTGTTGGCGAATGTTTAGATATGCGTCTGTACGTTTAAATGTTTGTCTACATGTGTACCTGCTTGTATATTTTAGTAATTATAAATGTATTAATGTTTTAAAACGCCTACACACGCATACATCCAAACACGGAGATTGTACTTCACGTATGCGAAAAAAATTGTACAACTCATCTCCATTTCTGCATTGAGACAAACAAACTGATAAAATAAATTGCTCAAATTCACAAATTAAATACACACAAAAGTTGCACTGGTAAGGAGAGGAATAAAAACCACGCATAATAGCAAGAATCAAAACTAACAACACAAATAAAACCTGCAAGTCATAATTACTATAATAAAAATATGGGAAAAAACATTAAAGCATAAAAAGACTGAACAAATGTTCGCTGAAAACAACCAACACGATCCTTTCGGGGCTCTCATACTAATTTTACATGACGATCAAAGAATGCTACTCATAAATGCTGTTAATGTAGTGTGTGTGTGTTTGTGTGTGTGTATGTGTGTGTGTGTGTGTGTGTGTGTGGTTGTTATTCTGTTGTTCTGTGGTGCTTAGCTAAATTTTAAATTAATTAAACGTTTCGATCATTCTCATACGATATTCAGATTATTCTTCAATATTCATCAATCTCATTCATTTGTTTCGATGAAATTTGAAATTTGCGAAGGAGAATATGTTCCATACGTAAGAATATTTATATTATAGTAAGTATAATATAATTTTGTTTTTATAGCATTATTATTATGCAGAACAAAACAACGAACGGCATCTCTATGAACGGTCCTAATGTCAGACGGTTGATCGTTCAATAGTTTCGTGCAACTGGGTGGATGTTTGTGAGTGTTTTTGTTTGTTTGTGTGTACGTGACTGTGTGTACGTGACTGTGTGGACGTGTGATGTACGTTCACAATTCACCTTTAATCATACAGTCAAAAATTAAAATAACAAAAATATTACAAACAGTTCTTTTCATCATACAATATACATAATGCACCTTATATCACTTTTTATATCAACTATCACAAGCACCTACAAATATATATATATATATATATATATATATATATATTTATGTGTGTGTGTGTGTGTGTATGTATGTTTGTTATGATGTTATCATTAAAGAAGTAATTTCTGCATCAAAGGTTGTACACTCATTTAGATCATATGCTTCTTCTCTTTGCTTTTCATTAGCGTTCTTTTTTTTTCTTTCAATTTTTTCGCAGCTGACATTCTTTCTCAGTCCTTCGTTCATTCATTCATTCACTCACTCATTTATTCATTCATTCATTTCTTCTTTCGTGCATTCGTTCATTTATTTATTTATCATTCCTTCACTCGTTCATTCGTTTGCCTTTTTGTTTGATTTTCTTATGTTAAAATCAATTATTATTATTATTATTATTGATGTTGTTTTTATTATTATTAGTATTATTAACTTCATCATTTGTTAGTATGAACGTTGATATTTTTTTGTTTTGATAGATAGATAGATTCAATATTTGTTTCTCTCTCTCTCTCTCTCTCTCTCTCTCTCTCTCTCTCTCTCTCTCTCTCTCTCTCTCTCTCTCTCTCTGTTGTTGTGTGTGTGTTTTCAAGTTGATACGAATTTGTTTGAGTTTACGTTGACTTAGTCTTGTTGGTTTTTGCTTTTTGCAGCCGTTTTGTGTTTTCATTGATGTTAATTTATTGGCGTGATTATTTATACTATGTTTGTTTATTATAAATAAATTCTTCAAGTGTTTTTGGAAGCTTTCATTAAAATTAATGTCATGTAATGTGTGTGTGTGTCGTGTAGGTAAATGATGTGCCAAGTGGAGTCAGTATCTTTCATGTTGTTGTTGTTTTGTTGTTAAAAGTTGCGTGTGTCTCATGTTGTGTAAGGCCTGCTTGTAATTGTACTGTAATTATATAATACGTGATTGCAGTGTCGTATTTATTTTTGCATGGTTGTGTTTTTGTTACATTGTGTTATTGCTACGTTGTTATGTTGTATTGTTGTCATGTAGTGCTCTTGTTGTCACGTTAAATTGCTGCTACTTTACATTGGGTGGTCCGTTAATTTATTCGTCTGGTTGGAGTCTTTCGTGGACTGTTTTTACTTTTTGAATCTGTCCAGTCGATTTTATTAAACATCGGTTATCTTGTAAATGTGAGATGATTATTTTATATTTTCTTATTTCATATTTTAAAGTTGTTTGATTCAACAATTTTTATCGAAAAATTTTATAAAAAATTGATTAAATTAAAATTCTTACGATCAGACATGAATGTATGGGCGAGTTTAAACAATATCAATAATAAACTAAATAATGATTAGTATTACTCTTAATTAATGAATAAGATAATTATCATAATTAATTGATTTATTTATTATTTATTATTTCCTGTCTCGAATTCTTTTATTATATTTGAAATTCTAATGAACCAAAATGATATTTTGCCGTATTTAGAGAAACTGAAAAACTCTTCTGCATTAAATTAATTTAATAATTGAAAATGCATTCGTAGAATAGAATAGATAAATGTAAGAAGTTTTGGAAACGAATGACTTGCATGCTAACGTCAAACAGTGGAATAAATGGAAAGAGGAAAGAAATATGGGAGTGAAAGTTACGAGAAATAATGAGAGGGTGTGGATGGAAAAACAATTATAAGAAGCGATGCCGAAGTTGAAATGAATCAACAATCAACGTACGTGAGGAGAAGTTGGGAGTGAAAGGGAATTAGAGACGTGAGATGTTGAAAACGAAATAAATAAAAGATGAAAGAAGGAGAAAGTGCTGTGAGGTGCATGATGATAACGATGATGACGATGAAGAAGAAGATGATGATGATGATGAAGAAGATGATAATGATGATGATTAAGAAGAAGTAGATGACAATGATGAAGAAGAAAATGATGACGATGATGATGACGAAGAAGATGATGAAGAAGAAGATGATAAAGAAGAAGATGATGAAGAAGAAGATGATGAAGAAGAAGATGATGAAGAAGAAGATGATGAAGAAGAAGATGATGAAGAAGAAGATGATGAAGAAGATGATAATGAAGAAGAAGATGATGAAGAAGAAGATGATGAAGATGATGAAGATGATGATTGTCTGTGAGATGAGAATGTACTTGATGTGGATTGAAACAAGCCTCGATGAAACAATTGATGATAATATAATTCAACAGTGCGGTTCTGATAAACAACATCTTATGAAACCAAACTCTTTCTTGTTCCTTTTTATCGTTCAAAAATGTTTATGACGTCTACACATGCGTCATTCATTATACGCGAGTCAGTGTAGCAACTTTGTGTGCAAAATTTTCTATCTGCGTATGTATATTTGTATGGTATTTTTGTAATTTTTTCATATCACTCATCAAACAGTTGTTTGATGAATTGATCAAATGGAAATATGTCATTTCATCTCTCTCACTCACGTCTTTGTTGTTTGATTTTTTTGATATTATGTAAGTTGCTTATTGTTTGATGTTGTTTCCAAATGTGTTTGATGATGAAGTTTTAGTTTTGATTATGTGGTCCTGTGTTCTCTTGTTGTTCTGCTACGGTTTATACATTGGTCTTGGGTTGTTTCAATGCTGTTGTTAATGAAATCAAAAGACTCTCTCACATCAATTGCTGCATGCCTTTTCTTTCATCGAAAATAACTTACGTAATTGTTATATCATAAAAAAATTAAGTGCTAATATTAGGCGAAACCAACTTGTAACAGAAAAAGATGAGCGTAGTAGGATGAATAAAATATTCCAACAAGATGAAAGTTAACAAATGTTGCCTGAAAATTTTCAGTTGCAAGTTCACTTGTTTTTTTTTTATCTTGTAATATTGTAACACTAACACACGCGTTCGTCTGAAAATAGTTAGCTTCTACGTGCTTGTAAGAAAACTTTGTAATCCCTTCAAATTATTATTAAAATAATTATTTATTTCAATTGAAACTTTTTAATTTTTATTATATCTGGGCTTGTAATATGATAGAAAAGTCAATAATACAAGTACAATAAGTACATATTACGCTTACTTTAAACATACCTTTATTTCTCTTACAAATTATTTGTTAACCATGGACAAGCAAATAACAACATTTGAAAATATTTGTGATGATGGCCTGATCTAACACAAACTGACACACAAAAGCACTTTATTTTCAATTTTAACTTGTCTCAATATTTACTTTCTGATCGTCAAGAAAATGTTAACACATTTTATTTTATAATTTTGTCGATTCGAGCAGATAGCCATGTTGAAGGTTTGGAATGTGGGAATTAAGTGGTGGTGAGAAAGAAGTTAATGTGAACATTATTATTATTATCATTACACTAACGGTGAAACATTAATTTAAAAACTAATAGAAGGTCAATAAGCTGAACAAATACTTCGATGATGATGAGCATGGTAAATACATTGTGCTCGTAGTAAATTCGCAAGATTATAAAATTAAGTTGCTAAATAAACATCTTCATTTTCTTCACAAATTTTTGTTATTCTTATTTGACCGACCAGATTGTTTCTATCATCATTGACGTCATTTCATTTCATTTCACATCTGGGACCCTACGTGCTTAGACCTCTCAAGTTCATGATGCCACCTCACAATTCTAATTAAAAAAACATTTTTTTTCAACTTGAAGTTGACAAATAACTTGATGATTAATTAAACAGCATGCAAAAGTTTATCGCAGGTTTTATAAAATAACCTAGCTAAACCGTAACTGAATCGTAATGCAATGAATGAAATGACTTAGGCAGTAATATAAACTGGTGATTAAATGCTGAGGTCAGGATGAAGATAAAGATGATAACGTGGTGAAACAACATGATTGATACAAGTAGATAAAAAAATATGACGTCATATATCTGATGATGAACGAGAAGTGATATCAATGATAAAATGATCATTATAAGAATGTATGAATGAGATGGTGACTGATGATGAGGAATTTCACTCAATAGGATAGACCATTGTTACTCACTCAATAATAGACTGACTGAGATCAGCAAAGCACGGAGATATTGTCTGCCCTCCGTTCAAAGCATCTCATTACCGATTGATTTAAAAGTCAACTCTGACATTGAAGGCTTTAGAGGCGGCTTGAAACATCATCTTTTCAATAAAACGAAGCACAATTAGCGCCTCTGAAGATAGCTCAATAGAGGCGCTTCACAATTCTACAATGCAATGCAACGCAATGTTAGTTGTCAGCTCATTTTACACCACCATCACTGTTTTAACGAAGACTCAACTCCATCTCTCAATTTTTTTTGTTTGCTTTCCGTTTTTCCATTTCACTTCATTACAGTACCACAACCCGTTTCCAACATTTTATGGCATTTTCTATCTTGTTGATCTCTGTACAAACGTTCAACTAACATTGCACTGCTATTAATACATCATCGCCAGGGCTGTCGCTTGGTGTGTATTTTATATTAATTAAACTTTCTAGTCTGCAAAGTCTTTCGAAGTAACGTGGGAGCACCGTGATATGTAACGAATGATGTGATAAATTATAAACTGGCTGCACTCTCCGACAGATGCACATGCAACTGCTACCAACTTCACACATCAACACATAATGTGATAGTTCAAGAACGTAAATTTGTTTCTCAACTCAGTTGTTTATTATTTATATTTAAAGGGAGCAAAAGCAAACTTGGTGGCATAGACTCGGGTGCATTGGAATGGGGCATTAACACAAACATAAAAACAGTCACACATACTTACAATTACATACACATACAAACAAACAGATAAACAAGCATGAAAACAAACAGACATACAAATAAACCACATACATACATATAAACACGTAAACAAACGTGCAAAAACACATATATGCAAACACTTACATGTATAAAAAAACACATCAAACACATAACACACACTCTACGCTATAATGAATATTTTCACACGCAAGCACACACGCATACACAAACGACATGCACTTTACACATTCATATATACCGTTATTACAACGTGTGTCTGGTTTATAAATGGCTGGATGAAAAGAATTATTCAAAAGAGTCTCCTTTGATTATTATTTACCATGCATTTTTACCTCAAAGTATCAAACTGTATCATGTTTTTTGTTTGCTTTTCTGCGTGTGTGTGTTCTGCGTGTGTGTACGTACGTGTATATGAGCGTATAAACACGGCGAAAATTTGTTTCTATATAAATTTGAAGTGCATATGGTTATGATGTGTCATTAACGCACAGATGATTTTCTTTGCTTAAATGGTTTGTAACTGCGTGTGTTCGTTATGCCATCCGTTTGCAAGTTCGTGTGATCTGATTCTGTGATGTTGCTTGAAAGACGTGTCCCTGTGGCTTCAGTTTCATGAAGTTGCACACTGAATGTACGTGCTCCACGCAATTTTTGGGCAACTTTAAATGCAATCTTTCTTGAGTTAGTTTTAAATTTTATATGCTTGAACGTATTACCGATGCTGATACCGATACCAGGCAACAATGTTGGCCTGTATTCCCATGCCTATGTATCAAGCTTTGTACGCACTTCACTAATTTTTAATGGAAACATCAATCAAGTTTCTGAAGTATTTCCCCTATACAACAAACAGTTTCTTTATAGTATTGAAACATTTTTTAACGTCATATAGAAACATCTTCAATATTTAACAGCAGGTTCAACTCATCTAAGCATATAAGCATTGAATGTTTACGCAACATAAAGCACTCTAAATGCTGACAAAAAAGTAACTTTGAGTTAAACTTTCACCTTCACGTGATGACCATCATCACAACCACCACAACCACCACCATCCAACAGATTCACATGTGTCAGACGGAATATGATTGGTTGCCGGTCAACTTGCCGTGGATGGCTGTCTTCAAGTTGGAACCTTCGCTGCGTAGGAGGCATCATTGCAACAACATCATCACAAAAGTGAGTGCTCATGTGCGTGTATTCGCATGTATGTTTGCGTGCGTGTGCATGTCTGCGTGCGTGTGTACATGCCTGCGTGCGTGTGTACATGTCTGCGTGCGTGTGTGTGCAATGCGTTTGTGTGTAAATTTGGGTTTACGTTCACGCATAGGTGTGTGTAAAAGTAACGATGTGTCGTCTCATGGTGTTCAAACTTTTCCGGCCGACGATCTGTAAGAAAGAAGTTGAAGAGATGTGTTGGTTCCCGTTGTAGGGGAAGATTTGTTAGACGTAAGAATTTAAAAATTATGACTCACGAAGACAGCTGCACGTGAGATGCAGACCTCGTGATTGGCCGCAACAAAACGCAATTAAACACCTTTGCGCCTGGAAGATAAAATTTTATTAGTTATTTTCATAGCATGTGTGCAGTTTGTAGGTAGTCGAAGGTGTGAAATTTGTTAATAATTAGAATTCATAGTTCTTTCACGTTGGGTGTCCCAGAGTGACTTCAAGTTTTTAAAATAAATATTTAATTTTCTTCTAATGAAACACGCATACCTATATACATGACATATACATGACACCCATACATACATATACATGACAAACAGACATACATCATATGCAAACACAGTTGCTAATGCAAATGCATGCGTGCATTTAATACATAAAAATGCACAGAGAAAACGAAATGATTTATGATATTGAGGCTTATTTACCGCAAATAGTGATAAAAATATTGATGTGTATATATTAATACAAATGTACTTATGTATATATACAAGTATGCATGCATGCTTTCCTTATGTAGGCACAAACGTGTTGTTAATCACATGATTGATTGCGATAAAAACATCGTTCTGATTTTTGTTGGAATTTAAAAATAGCTTCACATCATAACACCCGCTGGCATGGCGTATGTGGAATGTTCGAGCGAATGTTGTTTGTGCATGTTGGTGTCAAGTTGTGGATAGGGTGCATGCATATCACGTTAAACGTTTGTGAAGCTTGAAGAGTGCATTCCTTTCCGTCAAGATCGTCCATCATTCCGAAGTTTAGGAAGTTCAAATTTGAGATTAATTGGTGAACGCGGTTGTAAAACAAACTTATCAGTGCGAGCGAACAACGTCTGACTGAATAGCGGGAGTTCTGCAGACGAGAACACTTCAATGCTAAACAAACCACTTGACTGAAGAAACAATTAAACAACGCTGTAAAACCGTACGCTTAGAAATTAACGAATGATTAATGTGGCTAAGCAAGAGATTTCTAAAGCATAAAATTAAATTGCTCGAAACATTATTGCATGTAGAATATTTTGAATCTGATTTACACCAGCCATCAATTGATGTCTACTTTTGCTATCAAAGAAACTTTAACATTGAAAGCACTTTTGAAACCAATTTAAACTATTAGATTTAACGTTTGCAAAGCTTTTGTTCAAAGTAAATATTTTTTTTATTTCCAATCGTTCGTTTACTGGCGTTGTTTAGCCAATTTTTTCTGCCTTTGAAACTAAAATCATTTGAAAATGTTTCCATAACTTCATCACAGATAAGTAAAATTAAATTAAAAAATTACTTGAAAGGCAAAGCTGGCCATCACGAATGGAGCGACGGCTGTCATATTTGACGTGAAGCACGATAAAAATTATTCAAAATTGGTTAGCTGCAAGTAGTTTATTCATTTGCGTTTTATCTCTTCCTGATCATTAACGTTACAAATTTTCAGCTCAACAAAAAGCACCGCATCCTGCTAACCAGGCCAGTGCTGGTCGTCAGTGGCAGAGCATCGGAGAAGCTGCAACGAGTTCTCTTCAACTACCAGGCTGCTATGGCCAGCATCAAAGTTTTGCCAGTAAACGTAATCAACTCATCCAACTTTCAATATGTATGTTGTAGAATTCCATCTTTTCTTCAATTACTTACTTACTTACTTACTAGCTCGCTCACTCATTCACAAATTCGTTTCATTAGATCCCATCAGAGAAACACCTTCTTCCTCCACTTCCTCTCCCTCCTTCCTCTTCCGAAACCCCCTCCATGGTCAGTTACAAGACGTCCATCATATCATCCGTCTGCATCGTCTGCCTGTCGCTCTTCATCGTCCTTCTTCTCTTCATCAAAGTTTGTTCACGTTTCGTCCCAATTCACTGTTGATCAAAGTTTGTTTACGTTTCGTCTCAATTCACTGTACAAATTTTGTTAAATTGATTTCACGACTGCAAAATTACAGACAAAATATATGCAAGACATATCAGTTAATTAAATGAATTAATTTATTTTTTTCCAAACAGATAAGAAAACAGAGAAACTTGACGGTTAGTAAAATGTTTACAGCCAGCCATACTTTAATTTATTGATTCATTAATTATTAGTTAACTTGTTATTAATATCCATCTATGTGGGAAATATATCATAAAGTTTTCATTTGATTTACGCAACTCATGTCCGTTCATGCGACCTATAAACTTAATTATGCAAGATGAATTTTTGTTTTTCAGCTCCTCAAAAGGAACCAGCCAATTAAAAAAGTGCTCGAACAAATGAAGGTGATGACATACATGGAGCTGAACAGCACGCATTGTAGCAACAACACCAACAGCAACAACAACCACACTGACATGCAACAGCATTCAACACACAGCTGCATACATCAACAGACCGCAAAAGTGCGTCAACACATCAATGCTCGTTACGACAAGCCCCATCATCTCAACAACAATTATTGTAACCAAAACCAGTCCAGCAAATTTAGCAACATCATCATTGAGAAACACTGCATAATTTGCTATGAAGACTATAAAAAAGATGATGTATGTTATCTATACTGTTACTATTTGCTGTTACTGTATACAGCTATATTTTGAAATTTTAAAAATAATTAAAAAAGTATTTTATCAAATGTTATACACGATGATACACCATACAACACAGCTGATACGCCTACTGCCTTGCTTCCACATTTTCCACAAGAGGTGCGTCGACCGGTGGCTCATATTGAAGAAAACATGTCCTCTCTGTCTCTTCCACGTCCTCACAGGTTTATATTTCTCAACTTGCCATATACATTGCTGGTATATCGTTTAGGTGTAACTTTCATGTCCTAAGGTAACATTGAAGCAAATACTTAATTCAGGATTTATAATCTTGATACTCCATTTTATTTCGTTTTGTTTGAGTAAACTTGGTAAAGGCACAATTGTAAAACTAACTACATTCGAATTCTGATTTTTCGTTGACTGAACGGTTGAACATATCCATCCTATCACCGCATGTTGAAGACCAATTACATCTTTCGAAATCAGCTGTTCTATCAAAAATTAAAAATACTCCGCGTAGATGCAGGCAGTGATCAGAACAAGACAACAACAACAACCTCAATTGCAACAGCAACCAGATCAACCACGTTGACAACTATAACATCTGCATTTTCACCGGAACATCATCCAATGAGGATGGTGCACCAAGACATCCATAATGAACCAGCAAACATTTCAATCAATCTCTTTTCTCATTCGTCTTCATCACACTTAACAAAAACTTTAAAAGACAACAGCGCTCGTCAAAACGTCAATCCAACTTCACACACGTCTTTTGCAGGCGACCTGAAATCTCTGCACGACAACACGACGCACACCGCAGTACAGTCATCATCTACGACAGCCAAAATTGCTGGCTTCATCTCAAAGAGTCGCTCTGAGAGCAAATTTGTTAAAATGGAGAAAAAATCTCCAAGAAGAACTTTTTTAATCTCACCCTTAACTCTGCAAAAATCATCACTGCCTTCAATTTTGTTATCATCATCATCGTCGTCGTCATCATCGTTGCCGCCCGAAGCAATACAATCATTATCAAATAAATTGAATTCCAAGGTTTTACTTTTAGACGCTGGCACGTCGAATACGTTTTTAAATTCGTCATCATCGTCACCATCATCGTCATCATCTCTTGCTGTTTGTGTTCCGTCCATGAACACGCTGAAATTGTCTTCTTCATCGTTATCATCGTCATCGCCATCACTGCTCGAACCACTTCAATCATCTGACCACATCTTCGATAATCATCACCATTAGATATCCATCATCTTGTAGATATCTATCATCTTGTCAACATCATCTCCAGAACTTACTACTATCGTAGTCTGCATTATCATTACTGGCGACGTTCATCACCGTCATCATCCCATCTTACCATTAATCGCCATCATCATTGGGTGTGATTGCAAAGTAGATGTAAACTAGCGTGCCAGAGCTCACCTATAAATGTTCAATATCTAGTCTTACAATTTTGTAACTTTGACCTATTTTAAATAATTTTGTTCACAAGTGCAATACATGTACAGAGCTAAACTTTTAATTTATCGCTGAAAATAATTTGTAAAAATAACTGAGTAACGAAGACTTTTTTACTTGTTTTATAATACCGAAATGAAATAAAAATCATACATCTGGAATGGATAGTGTTTATTAAATAAAAACTTCAAAAGTTATCCACACGCATCATATTCTTCAATTTACAAATCAAATAATATCATTAAAATACGAAATTAAGGCGAGTAGAAATGTCGGGCCACACAAGGCTTACCTTACCTTCAAATTGTCATTCATGTCATCATTATTCTCATCACCATCATCACATCATCGTCCAATTATCACATCACATCAAATTATCATCACATCATCATCACATTATTCCATCACATCATTGTCTCATTATCCCATCACATCATCATCACATCACATTATCAGACAGCAGCACTTGTTCTCTGAGCGGCTGACTCTTTTGGAATCCTGATGGTACTTCTGATCTTTTCACCTTCGAAAAATGAAATTTACTTGAAAGATGATTTGCTTATTAATTTATTAAAAAAATTTAAGCTAAATGAAACGTTTTGATGTTTTTATTTATGTAATAATTTACAATAAAAAATCATCTATCTAGGAATGTGTAAAAGTTAGAAGTGCTGGAGAACGAATAGAAATATTAATATAAATAAAAGTGAAGAGCTTGAGACTTAAAATTATGCTGGGGATGAAAAAAAAAATTTAAATCTACATGCATCAATGGAATAAATTAATAAGAAAGTATTTTAAATAAACGATTTGAATAAAGTGTTTAAAATTTAGATAAAATTACATAATGGAAGAAAAAAAGTGAATAAAAGTGAACATGAATGAGCTTCAAAAAACAATTTGAACATTTCGATTTCGGGTCTGATCAGAGATTATGATGTCAGATTTAATCACATCAATATTTTGAAATAACAATATTAATATTCATCTACCTTTCCTACATACCAATGTGCAATCAAGTGCGTTAAAGGATAAATACATATCTAGCCACTAACCAACACCTATAAATAAACTAGACTTGTACAGAAAGAGGCATTTTATGATAATTTCTTATTATTATTTTCTATCCAGCAAACAAACAAACACAAACAAACAAACAAACATGAGCAAGAAAACATTCATGGAACCTTTTGTGTTGTAGGTAACGAAAGCCAGTCTGTCTTCCTTTACACTCACCTCTTCAGTGTCAGCTGACGATGTTCCTGAAAATTGTTGTAATTGTTGTAAAATGTTATGTCATTAGATATCCATTGGATCTTGCATTGATATACAGCTTCCTTAACAATAAAATTGTTGAATGGCACTCCAAGATCGAGGTGAAAATACAAAATTATGAGACATTGTGAAAGTACAGTTAATATTTATTCTTATAAAAAAACAATTTTTTTGTGAAATTATCATATCTTTCATTGAACCAGTAGAATTTAACTGGATGAACAATTAACTGCGAAAATTTTTAAAACATTATGTTACAAAATTATAAAATTTTAACTCACCACCCAGACCAGATCTTCTAACTGAGATCAGTGCTTCAATGAGGTTGTCTATTAACATTGCCTGCAAAGTTATTTGTCACGAATCATAAATACACGATCAATTGAATCGTTAATAATGATAGTTATATGAATAATGAGCGAGTAAGAAGCAGACATTGCAGAGTATGGAGAACAACATGCATGCAATGCACACACAAAGGAATAAATATGAAAACTGCTGACAGTCAATAGTGTGCCACTTGTTCTATGAAGCAATACAAATGGAAATAGTAAACTCCTAACCGATTTAGAAAATATCTGAAGCAGTTTGGTTACACTTTGATTGTTCTCAAGGAAAGGAAAGTGAAGAAAGAGGCATGGGAGAACGTTTGGTCCTTCCTTTGTCGGTTCTGCAAACTGCCAGGATAGCTTGGTGAAGGGAACCCTCAGCAAGACAATCTGCATCAACCAGATCATTGCAAAATCAATCATTGCATAGATGGTTGAATGGCTGGTTGGCAATTACTTATTTACAGGTAAGCTATTATTGTAGAACAATTCTTCAAGCAATAACTTAAAGACCAATCCATTGCACCAAAAAAATAGCCAAGCTAATCAGACTAATTGAAATAAAAATATAAAAAATAATGCAGACCTCATCAGTGATGCAAACAATGGTGACACCCGACAAACTGACAGCCACCCAAACTGGATCATCAACTTTCTTGCCTGGATGTTCTATTTGTCCTCGAAAATAAGCAGCACTGTTGATACATGCATGCATAGACTCATGTGAGTGTGTGCGTGTGTAATTGTTCAAATGTTCATGCTTGTTAGTGCATGCATGAATGTGTGTATGATTGTTGCTGCTAACATACATGTTCCAAATTCTTCTAAACTATAACAAATACTCACCCATAAGTAAACAATGAGGAAACCTCAAGGTATTTCATGTAAAGTTCAGAAAGATTGAGATTCTCATAAGAAGCCAGCTCCGATTGGTACCTGTTGAAGAGGAGGAATTCGGGGTTCTGGTCTCGTCTGAACAACAAATTACGCTTGCATTGTGAACTAGGCAGGAATTCTTTCATGTTATCTCTTTAGGGGTAAAAAAATTTTTTGGAACTTCACATTTGAAATTTAAAGATGTATTAAAAAATAAGTCTAAGAGAAGAATAAGGTGACTTTATTGCAGTAATTGAAACTAAGTAATTGGACGTAGTAACAAACAGCTCTCCCTTGCTTATGCGAGCCTGCAACATTAGGGCAGGCTCATCAGAAAAGTAGTTGAAAGAATATATGGTGCATGAAACAGATGCAGCAAACCTGAAACCACGGCAATTTTCCCAGAATTACCAGCTTGATATTAACAGCAGATCTATAAACAGGACTAACTGTAAAAGAGTAGTGGATTTGTATAACAAACAAACAAAATAACTAGTAAATAAAAACTTGAAAAAGGCCGGTGTAGCAAAGTTTGTAGGGAGAGTTTCTGCACTTTCCAGTTTTTCCAGTTTAAAGATGTGAGTGTGTAGAGCGGCATATTTGATGTAATCCTGCTCAGATGACAGAGGCAACCTACCATCTGTTACGTTCTTCTTCGTCTCATGGAATAAAAACTTCAACAATCTCTCATCTTGTATCTGTGTGTAGATTGAGGAGTTCATTCCTAATTACTAACAATAACTTCATCTATTATATATATATATTATGGAACATTCTCATTGCTAACATTATATTTTACATAATGTTTAAACCTTGAGTTATTTTTCATTTAAACTAATGGTAATTTAATATAAAACAAGAAAAAATTCAGCTTCATTTCTGAAATCGAGTGCTGTCACATCACAAAAGCACATAATAACATTCAACAATTAAATTGAGAATTGTATTTGAACTCATATGATGCAACTGAACAAGTTTGAAATCAATTTTTGAAGCAACTTTTATGAACAAGTAAAACATACATTTGATTACATATATTGAATGATAAACATAAAACTTTTTATTGAACATGTTTAACATATTGAATGATAGGTGTTACAATGTATGTAGTTATATGTAAAAATATGTACATTACTAAATAAAAGGTTAAAGGTTAATCTCTCTCTTTTGCATTTGCTTCAGAGGTTTCAACGACAAACACACACAGCATATATGAATACGTGTGCAAACCACACATCATGCACATTGCATATGATAGACGTGGATCTCTTTGTATTCGAACCCAGCCATTGCAATAGCAAAACCAGGCGCCTTTAACCATTGAGCCATCATAAATATATATGATTGTTGTTATATGCATTAGGCTACAGAGGAGCTTAAAAAGGAATGGGAAACCTGCAGTTCCAGTTTTGGTGACACGTACACATTCCTTCTGAACATGATGATTGGTTCATCTGGTCAGAAACAAAGTTTATTTGCTCAGTTAACAATTTAAGAATCAAACCAACCTTTCAAACATTATAATAAAACAAATATTTTTTTTATGTTCATGATTGATAAATTTTTTTAAAAAGATTTTTTGATTGTTTTAAAACATTTAAATAACAATTTTCTTTCAAAAAAATTAATTAAATTTCAATCCTAAAAAAATTGTATGAATAATAAAGATAATTAAAGTATAAGGTTATGGAGAAAAACAAAGTTTATATAATGTAGTGAATAAGATAAGAATGTGAATGCATGTAATGGATTGCTGGAAGACCTCTTTGCCTGGCTTCTTCACTGCAGTGTACGTACTTCTCGAGCAACTCCTCCCAGAAACACACAAGTTTAAATGGAACATGGTTTGGCTTCAACTGAAGTTCTATGAGAGGTGACAGAAATAAATTCAATTAAAAAAGTTTAATGAAATGCTGGATTATTTATTGAGATCTTGAAATAAAACTCAGAAATAAGGTATCAAACAAAAATATATTAAATGCAAATGCTGGCAAATCAATAATTAATTGAAATGAAGAAAGCTAACCAAGGAGATCTGAAACGAGCCAGAGAGAGAAGACCTCTTTAGCTTGCTCCAAAACTTCTGCCTGTAGGTTCAATTCTTTGGCAACATATTCAAACAAAATATTGGCCTCCATGTTCTGACCATCCTGAATCTTCAACATTATGCCAGAGTTGTCATGGAAATAGACCACAATCTCAATTGCTGATTGTGATAAGATTAGCATTATTAGACATTAAATAAGAACATTAGAGACAAATTTAATAAAAAAAATCAATCATATTGACATCATAACAATAATTGAATAAATTATGGAAATTTTTTTTACATTAATGATTAACATTATAAAATTCAATAAAATTAAATAAGCTAGGTAGATAAGCTGGTAGATTTTGATTGATTTAAAAAAGTTGTGATTTAAGTTAAAAAGCTAGTAGTAGATTAGTGCATTACACTACAGACTACACATTAATATTAATAATTAATATTAATAATTTAAATTAATGTCTGTAGAAGTGTAGAGTGTAGGTAGTGTAGTGTAGTGTAGTGTACTAAGCCCATACATACACATATATACAAACAACGCAGAATAAAAATTTTACTAACGAGTTGAATCGTCCATGATGACCCAAGAAATAAATGGCAACAATTAAATTTGTAATTTTGAACAAAACTTAACGACGATTTATTCGCTTATTTATATCCGTGTAAATATAAACAACTAATAACTAAATGTGAAGGTAAGGAAAAAACAGGGAGGTACCAGGTTAAAAAGAATGAATTTATGTTTATATTCACACATAGACATAGAATATACACATATAGGAAATCAACCAACATTGAGCAGCTAATACCACGGACACCAGGGGGCCGTAATAATTCAGAACTATAATTGTGAATAGCATAGATTAACAAGTGTTTAAATTTTAACTATTTATACGTTGTGCAAAATGATAGACTGTAGTGTTTTTCACAACAAATTAAAATAGCATATCTATAGAATATAAATTCTGAAATTATATTAACGTTAATTAGGATGTGTGAATGTATGTATTCTAATTATATGGTAAAAAAATACAAAAAATTTATTTAATAATACATTATAATAAAAAAATAAAAGCGTCTATTTCAAACAAATTTTTTAAAAACCTAACGATTATATAAATCTACATGGTCAAAAATCACAAAATTATTACGGCATGGTATACGTAAACATAATAAGGAATTTCCTATATATGTTGTTTTTTATATATGTATTCATAGAATAACATGTTATAAATGTTTTATCGTTTCAAATATTGACATTATTTGGTGTAATTTTTTCCAATGAATTACCATTGTTAATTACAATAGTTATTTCTCAATGTGAATTACACGAAATTAAAATGATGCACTTGACCTGAACGCAGACCTATGAGCCATTATATCCTATTTATAAGCTCTCGCCGATTACCCAAACATAAACTACCTGCCAGAAAACCCCCGCACCAATTATGATGGATGTGTGACGTCATTGCTCCATTTGCTTCCGGCAAGGTTTAATGGGAAGAATACAATATGCAAAAGCGTAGCCAAAGAAAAACTTTGCAAAGTTTATTGGGAAGAATGCAATAGGATCGACAGGATATAAAATGTCATGGTTATTTGCTGAATGGGTTTGTCCAAATAAATTTTTTATTATGTATAAAAACCACTGTAATGATGTAAATGCAAAATACCATACGTTGAAATGTGATCAAACTAAATCCTTTGCGATTGAGTTTTTCAGTTTTCGTTTACGGTTGCCAGATACGGTTGTCGGCAAAAGTTTCGAAATAAAAAAGGACTATTTGATTTATGAATAACTTACTAGATGATAACAACCTGTCGCTGCTTTGGTAGATTTTTTTGTGAAATAAATTTGGATATAGATAATGACTCATTTATATAAATTTGTTTCAATGTTTTTGTTGCAGTGATCTCTACCGCCTTTCTTTTTTTTAGCTAATCCTATGCTTTTGACATATTAAGCTTTGTAAAATGGAAGATGCTGTTACTATAAATAAGGGTTAAATTTTTTTGATTTTACTTCAATTTTTTTATTCAATATGTGTATGCGTACGTAAATGTATTTAAACTTTTACTATAAACACTGAAGGATTTTTTCTACGATTTTAAATTCACTTTAAATAACATCTCCGCACTGTAGTATCTGAGACCTGGGCAAATTAGGGCTGTACCGGATTTGACTTTTTCGCAACCGGTTGAGTTTAACCTGATTTGCATTTAATTTTTAATAATAAATTACAATAATAACAATAATAATAACTTTTAATTTGATTGAACTTTTAATAATAAATTACAATTATAACAATCAAAACTATTTTTACATGTTCATGAATATTCATGCTATGTGAATTTCTAATGACCACAGGTGTGCATATGTGTGTATGTGTGTGTGTGTGTGTGTGTGTGTGTGTGTGCGAAGATGTCTATCACATGTTTGCGTGTAGATATTTTATATATGAAATTTCTTTATAGCTGTATTGCTCGCACGTGGTTATCATCGTTGTTATCACACACGTGTGTACGTATGCGAATGTGTGTACGTTTCGATCACATGTGTACCTATATATATATATTTACATTGGAATTGATATTTTATCTACGTCGTCTTTTATATTTTTTAGATAGCCGATCTTTTATATTTATTTTTCCTCGAAAAGATTTTGAAAATTTATGGGTCTCTCCATAATAGGCTGTTGGTCTTCTGTGCCGCCGCGTTATTTATGACATCATATAGGTTTCCAGGTTCATAAATTAATTTTTATTAACTTTTCACAGAAAACTGTATTTGTTGCGTGATATTTCTTTCTTCTTCGTATACTGGTAATACTTAACTTTTTAAATAGAATGACTTTGAATGGGATAGCAGCTTCTTGCCATTAAAATCAAAATTCATTACAAGCGCAAATTCGATGATCACTTCAAATGCGACTGTTGTGATTGAATCTGTTCATATACCAGGTTTTTCCAATGGGGACTAGATTAGTGTGTTACGAAAATGTTTAAAAATATCTTCTGATTATCCCAACGAAGAAATGCGTCATTTAGATGTGATAAGAACCGGATTTATGGCACCACCGTGTTGGCAGGGTCATTTGTATGGACATCACTTCAGTTATTAATCCAAGCGGTTTTCCAAGGAAAATGATTTCGGAAAGAAGATGAGTTGGCTTTTAAATATCAAATACACCTCCTCAAATAAGCGCAAAACAGGAAAAATTTTAATAAAAATTAAAACTTTTTATCCCTTCAAACGAACGCAAAAAATATAAATTCAAGTATATGGACACATACAAACACCCAGAAATACAAACATACAGACAGACACATACAAACACCATAGAATACAAACATACAAACATAAATACAAACGCACAGATACATATTTAAAAACAAACACATTTACAAATATATAAAAGTGTATGCAAACTCTCAGACACATACACAAACACACAGACACACAATGGGACAGAATTACATACATCACTCACATACACACAGGTACAAACAAACCGACAGATATACAAAATCACACACAACACACATTTAAAAATAGGTTTCAAGAGCTGTGTATCAACACATTTGAATGTTGAAATTGTTGACTTTGGCCAAGGTCTTGATTATAATGCAAAGTTGTTCAAATTTGTTTGCAAAGTTGTTTACAGCATTAATTTTTTTTTATTTTTCTACATTTTATGACAAACTTTTTGTCACTGACTAAACATCCAAAAATTATAATTTTCATGTTAAAAAAATGAAGGAAGTATTTCATGTAAAATGTGAAATATGATATGAGAGTTGTATGCGTAGCTTCAGTGTAGTTGCACACTCAAATAACACAATGAAACATTAAATATCGCAGATTGTTGTTTTGTTGTATTTTTTACTCAACTAGTTTTTTGCGAGGTGTCTAATTATTTTGTGCCTCAAAATTTTGACACGCTCGAGATGTGGCCAGTGTTCAAGTTCTTTTTTTGATAAAGTGAATCAGAAATTGATTGGTTGAGTGTGTGTATGTGTGTGCCAGTGTGTGCGCGTGTGTGCGTGTGTGTTTGTGCATGCGCGTGTGTGTTCATTGTTGTTGGTAATTAATTGATTGGCGAATCAATGTTCCCAATCTTAAGTTGTCAGTTTTGACTTGTTTTTTTTTTTACAGTGATGGGGATGTGTATGTATGGGATGTGTATGTGTGTATGTATTTGTGTGTGTGTGTGTGTGTGTGTGCGTGTATATATATAAATATATATGTTTGGGTATATATGTGTGAGGTATGTGTGTGGTGTGCGTATGTGATTATTCATTTGTTCATGCGCATGATTAGCCAGCAGTTGTGTCTGTCGTTGCTTAGAAAAGTAGAAATTGTTTTTACAATAATCGAGCCTCAAATGTTGTGGTTGCGTTAGTAGGTACACCTGACGATATTTCTGAATTAAGTTTAATTTTGTTTTGTTTCGTTTCATTGGCCCCGCATTAGTCGATCATTAAAAATGTCTCCATGGAACACTACCCCTTCAACGAACTTGGAGTGCAGCGTGCCATGGCAGTTGCCTTCTAGAATTAACTCGGGTAGGTTTTATAAGACGAGTGGATTGTTAAGTGACGTTCAATTTATGTGGATTTATTTTTATACAGATTTCAAACTTTTACTAAAATTATTTCAAAAGAATCTATATATTCTTTTGCAGTACTGTCCCTGCACGTCTATGCTAGTGTTTAGTGCTCTGTACTCAATCTGTTGCACTTTCTCATACGAATTATGTGCAGAAGAAAATTTTTATCACGCTAACAACCGCAATTGAAATAATCAAAATTTTAAGTTTCACCACAAGTGGAAACATGACAACATCGTAATCAACCTCAACCTGAGCGTAAATTATTCAACACTCACGATGTGTTATCAGACACGCGAACAAATGAGGATGAGCTTTGTTCTGAAAATATGTGTAACCCGAAAAAAGTAACCCGGAAGCCATGAATGAAGCGAACAAAAAATTTCAAAATCATTTTATACGTTCCCTTTGTCATAAGGTTATAATGAAAAAAAATTCCATGATGAGAAGGGCATTGCTCGTAAAATGCTGCCGGACCGTCTCCACACTGCAGTTCGTTATTATACAAATATGGAGCGCCATTATGAAGCTGACACACGCGAAAGATGTCAGAGGGTTACGCGATGAATGGCTCGTTCTTGCTTGGTCCGAAATGTTTTTTCTATGCAATGGTATGTACAAAATGGACTTCATAAATGAAGTCAGATAGTCAGGAGTTATTGGTCCTGTATTTTTAACTAAAAACACATCAATTGGACATTTCAAAGCAATATTTCGTGCTGGCGGGCAAATGCACTCCCCTGAAATGTCTCAAATGTAGATTATCAAAGAGAATTGGCCAGTGAGTTCAGTGCGTGTATCTAATCAAATCATTGTTGCTACCTATACCATGATGTTATTGTAATTAATTTATATGTTATACTCATTATTGTTGGATTATTGTTCTAAAATTATTCATCATGATACACGTACCAACAAACATTTTAAAAAATATAAAAATAATAAACATTTGAACAGAACCACATAAACATTCAAATGTTCGAAATAGACAGATATTTCAGACGAACATTTAAAAAAACGAATAAACGAACGAGTAAAAGGAAGCTTGAGAGAGAGAGAGAGAGAGAGAGAGAGAGAGAGAGAGAGAGAGAAAGAGGGAAAGAAACACAGGAAATAAAGCAATGTTGACAAACAAGCAATTTCATCTCATTTCAGCCAATGTGGCACACAATGTGGCACATTTCGAACATTCAAATGTTCGAAATAGACAGATATTTCAGACGAACATTTAAAAAAACGAATAAAGGAACGAGTAAAAGGAAGCTTGAGAGAGAGAGAGAGAGAGAGAGAGAAAGAGGGAAAGAAACACAGGAAATAAAGCAATGTTGACAAACAAGCAATTTCATCTCATTTCAGCCAATGTGGCACACGTCGCCATAACGCATGGCGGCAGAGGCAGAATATGCACGCAGCAGTTCGTCATGCGAGCCATCTGATCTGATCCAACTCGTCAGTCAGAAATAATTATATAAAAATTTTAATCGAAGAGATAAGGTTATGAAATAGAAAGCTCAACATTGCGTCAAATTTTGACATGAATTTTATTTAAATTATTCTGCGGCTGTTTGACATGAGAGAGAGAGGAGAGATTAGATAATTTGAATGTATGCATGTAGGGATATGACGCGAGGTGATGTGAGGTGCATATATCATGTGATGTGATTTGCAAGTATCAAGGGATGTTTTGTATGACGCTGCTGTTTTAATAATTAAAATGAAGATGAATAATTTCTACATAAATCATCCAGTTTTATCATTTATTTGAGCATTTCTTTTTTTTTAATTTTTGAACTTGTTTTCAGCTGCGGATTCAGGCCCCCCCGATGCATGGATGCATCCTCCCACCAGACCACAAAGGAAGAAAATATTGAAATTTTTGTTTTAAATATGGTTATAAAATAAACGGAAGTAACAGAAAATTAGAAAAAAAATTATCTACTTCAGAATTTTGAAATCATCCTCCCATCACAACATTGCCATACGTGTCCATTTAAATGTCATCCCTTTTCCAATATGTGAACGGTTGCGTATCATTTCACATTCAAACACCGGCTTATATTTTTCACTGATATTGTAAAAATTAGTTCCAGTATGTTACTGCAACTGTAGATTTTTTTTATTGTAATTGATCGGTCAGTTGAGCGAGGCAGTGTGTTTGCAGACAACTTTCCAGATTTATTGATGATCGCCGGTGGAAACCCGGAGTCTCTGATTGCTAAGATAAATTTCAAAAACAATTTCCATTTATATTAAGGGTTTCAAAGTGAATCTCAACTTAGACTAGGTTGCTGTTGGATTGTTTTGGTTGCGCCCAATTAATGGAAGATTATAAATCGAACGTTGTGCGCATTGATTGGAATTTTTGATGTTGTTTCTCTCGCGTACTTCTTAAAAAAACTGAAAAACTTTTTACATTTTTATTCGATGCAGCGGATAAACAATTTGAAAAACTTGTTTGAATATGTTGGAAATCAAATGAAAGCATCAAGTAGTTGAGAAATGTGTGGACCTAGTGAAGCATCAAATCGTAAGCGGATAAAATTAGTCGAATGTGTGTGTGATTGCATAAATGTGCATTAGAAGGTATGAATTGAGAAAAAAGTTTCGCGGCATTGAATAAGTTATAAATGTGAAAAACAGAAAAAAAACACAAAACCGCCAAATAAAATCTCTGACATCATAAAAACAGATTAAAAACACGAGAACACTGAAAAGTACTCAGAAAATCTCACATCAAAAATTTTCTTGCTTCCAATGGCAATGTTTCAAATAACATTTTGTATAAAAAATACATATAAAATGTTTAACTGAATGCATCATAACAAAATTTAAAAAAATTATTGCAAAATTTCCATACAATATTCTCAACTTTTAAAATTTTAATTTTTCCACCGAATATTATTTTTAGTTTACTCAAATATTATTTGATAAGTAAAATTGTACAAAATAATTTAATCGGTCCTTTAAATTTATATGACAAAACGAGGCATGAATTACGTGAGCGATGGATAGTAAAACTTCGTCTTTCGTTTGAATCTTGTTGACAGAGGAGACAAACATTCAGTCATTTTTCAATGATCATTCCTAGCTATAAAGACAACTTGATTGAGATTAATTTTCTGTATTATTTGTTCATCTTCCTAATAACATAAGAATAACATGAAATAACATAATTCCATTAGATAAGTTAACCATCCGACTTTATTGGGTTCGGTTTCAAATAATTTTTCTCTCTCTAATTTTGTCTAATTTTATTAAAACTAACCCATAAAGATATAATTACTTCAGTTTTACGAAATCTTTAAAAAAATGAAACTGAATAATAATGTATGAAAAAACAACTACCAAAACAAAAATAATTTTGAAAGAAAACAAGGTTGACCCATAAATAATAATAATAAAAACATGAAAGAGAGATGAGTTTATATGATCTTTTTAAAAAATAAAATATTAAACATCTTTTTTATTTATTCTTCATGCAACATCTATATAGAAAAAAGCCTATTGCTGTTGTTAACAAAATATTGCTTTTTTAAAGAGTATTATTATTGATGGGCCCACACACATACATCGTCTGCTCAAGCGAACAAATTTCTCCTCTTAATATTGAATGTTGAGTGAGGAGTATCGCGTTCAATTATATCCCAATATCATCTCTGAATAACTTTAACTTTCTGAACCAACCCATCAAGCTCTGCCGTTCGTTATTTTATTGGCAGGTTTTCAACTTTCTTCTCCCAGTTCTCTTCCTCATTATCAAATTTTTGATTCAGTTTTTTTTTGTAATTATTTGCTGATAATCCAAATTAATTAAGTTTGTTAGCAAAACCGTCAATTTTTTGATAGAAAACAATAAATTATAACTTTCAATTGTTTTTTTTGCGTTAGCAGCCGTAAGATTCAAATTGCAGAAATGAATGAGCAAAACTTTGTGTACCTCTTGAATTTATGAAGCAGTAGAAAATAAATTAGTGAAAAAGAATTATCATAGCATAGGGATGGAATTGTAACAGATCTTGGTTGAGTTTTTTATAAGTGTCATGTCTTGTTTTGTTGGTTTGTTGAGTAAAAAATATAAAAATTAGATAATCTCATTGGCAACTTTTTATATAATTGTTAAAAATTTAATAAACAAACAAAATGAATGCGTGAATGAATGAATAACCGGATAAAAAAATAATTAAAAAATGAATAAATAAATAAACAAACAAACAAAAACAAACGAACGAACAAACAAATAAATGCCTTACCCAATTCACGTCACCTGCCAAAAAAACAAATTCGCTGACATCAATAAAACTCATGATGAAGAACGGCAGCTACAAATCTCCAACAAAAACACTAACATAACCACATCTGCAAAACATAAACAACAACAAAAACAACAACAACAACAACCATAACATCAACAACAACAACAACCATAACTTCAACAACAAGAACGACCATAACATCAACAACAACAGCCATAACATCAACAATAACAATCTCGTTGATAGTATGTTTCAAAAGTAAACAATGTTTTTCAGCATTAACATTATAGCGATTAGAAAAAAAAATTAAGAATATTTTCCTTAAGGATGATAATAAATAAGAAATTTATTAGAAGATAAATCTGGATATGTACAATGGCCATTCATGAGTGGAATGTATTAATATTACTTTCACTTGCGATGAATTTATTTTTTTATTACTAATTTTATAAAATATGTGAAATTTAATTTGATGTATTTCCGAAACATAGATGAGAAGTTGAAACAAGTCAAGACATCTGGCCTTGACTGATGTGCGACTAAATTCTGTTTGGTCGAATATTGTTTTAAATAAACAAAAATTGAATAAAATTTTCAAACATCGATCCATTGAAGCAATTGCACCCAATCAATCAACTCAGAACGTTTGAAGGATGGGCCATAAATACATCACCATGTCATCATATTTCGAATTTATAATCTCATGACGTCATTATTATGTTCGCATCACCATAACACCCACCATAACCACATGACATTTAAAGTACGTCATCGTGACATTATGACGCTGCATGCCATCATTATGTGATGTAAGGTACCAAAGAATCAGCATAGCACTAAACATCCTCATACTCATCTCAAACGTTTTTATGATTCACGCCACCTCAAAAACTTTTATAAACTCACCATTATATATGACGTCATTATAAAATCTGACATAATCAATTTATTCAAAATGGTCGGATGCAACAAGGCACCATTGAGCCAAAACGATATCATCCGAAACATAAGTCACTTCGAAGAAAATTTACAATGTTGTATATAATGAAATTGTATCAGCTTCATCAACTCAAAAACAACAACTACAACAACTACAGCATCTACTGCAATATCTACAACAACAAACACCAGACAAAAGCCAAAAACTCACCAAATTCAATTACTTAAGACAACGATCAACCACATCCAGAAAAAAAATAATTCACGACTGAACAGTCTCAAGTTTACAATATTCAGCAATTTTAATTCACAAGTCGAATATTTACACGAGCGAGTTTATGGTCACGCCATGTGTTTATGTGTCTTTGTTTGTATGTGTCTGTTTGTGTTTGTTTGTTTTTTTTTGTGTGTGTTTTTTGTGGGTGTGTTTGTGTGTGTGTGTGTTTGTTTGTGTGTGTATGTTTGTTTGTTTATGTGGATGTGTTCGTAGTAATAACTATAATTTTGTAATTCATCAAGCTGCTGCTGAAAAATTTCTAAATTTCCAGAAAAATATGATGAAAGTTAGGGTTCTCGGATTAATTTGTCTTGAAAATGGAATACTTGCCTTCCTGAATGCGTCAATGTATTGCAAGTTCATCGCCTGTTGATGTCTTCGGCTCAGTTCTCTGCTTCCTTATTGAACAATTAAATTATTAACACAACTGTCTACATTAGTATTGTTTCATTTTTCTAAATAGAAACATATTTTTCACAACAACTTTTTGAAATATGACAAGGGAAGATTAAATGGCCGCTTGTCCAGCATATTCTATGAACATCTCAAAAATACTATGCAAACAGTGTTTGTCATATATAAATATATAATTTGAGAAAAAAAACATTGAACAAGATTTGTACGCGATTTCCACTCATAAATTATATTTTATGCCAATAATAACAATGAAAGGTTATAAGTTTATAACACTCTTCTAAAAGGCAGAGCTCTCATCAGCACACAAACAGCGTGTGTGAGTACGTGTTAAACGATGCGTTAGGCACAAATCGGGTGATAGATTGAGATCTCTTTTTCGTAGCGGCCACTGTACGCCCTGCAAGGTAGAATTAGGTGCCTTTAATCATCAGGCACACAAATAAAAAACAGTTTAAATATGGCAATATTTTCGTAACAACCTTACCAACACATTTCATTATAGTCCATTCACCTCAACAAACCAACGTTAAAAACCAAATTCAACATTTTCTCAAACAACAACATTAAACGCAGTAGGGGTATTTTATGTGATGTATTTTTATCATAAAAAGAGAAACAACAACAACACAACAACAACAGTTGCAATGCTCCCAGCCTCCTCGTGGCGAAACTGTGGACCGAGAGGCCTCGAATGGGAACAAACCGCTCAGAGAGCGATTACGACTACAGTGGCAGCAGCAACAACAACATCACGTTAAAAACAAAAAAAAACAACATCTCAGCAAAAAACAAAAACAAAAGCAACACAAAAACATCAACTGAAAATGTAAGAGCAAATGTGTCAATAACGAAATAATGTTGAAAACAAAAGTCACGGCAACTATCCCTCGACTAGATATGCATAAATTATAATTTGTTACAAAACATCAACTCTTCATTTTCCAACTAATCGTGTTTGTTCCTTCGTGTAAGCATTTTTCTTTGTTAGTGTTTGCTCAACTGTTTGTTTGTGTGGTCGTTTGTTTGTTTTCATTTTTGTATTTATTTTTGTTTATTTGTTTGTTTATTTTTATTTATAAAAGCGTAGAAGCGAGGATTAGTTTAAAAATTCACGAACCGACATCATTCATGTGCAAATATCAAAACGCACTTGTTAATTTTTATTAATAAAATTTTTTAAAACATTTTTATATGATTTGTTTAACACAGAAACTGCAACTCAAACGTTTTTTGGTGAACGAAAAACATTTTTAACATTTATTATAACAGAAATTGGAGGTGAACTTGAACGACCAAAAATATTGTTCAACAGTTTAAATAATGAATAAGATAGGTAGATGTACGTACGGGTTTTAATTCTTTTTTTGAATATAACAGTTCTAAACGCCACACAAACCCGCAGACTCTAACAATGAGACTATTTACGTCACTACCTTTATTATTGAATTATTAACAAATTGAATGAATTACTAAAATTATTACAAAAATATTGTTGAATATTGAAAAAGTTCCGATTCAAAACAATGAAGATAAATATCATTTATCATTTAATAAACAGCCATGCAATTTGAAAAGACCCATTTCTTTGTGCAAATTTTTCTGAAAATTCAAAAAACGATTGAAGATGACGATTTGAACAAGACAGGTAGGTGCCAATGAAAATTGTGGAAGTATCATATAATGCTCTCTCATAAAACATAATGCGCGTTTCGTTTGCGCCAAAAATTTCAAAAATAAGTAAGCGTTCAAGTGATTTAAAAAATAAATATTTTGTTACGTCTGCAGCCCGCAAACAAATATACATCCATAATTTTATTTTCAGTCTATCAAACAGTTGCCACAAATGAAAAGTTCCTCTGTTTATATTGCTTGTGATCAACTAGGTGAAATGAAACATGAAGAGAAGCAGGGCAGAGCGCAGACTTTCTGGAATTTAAAAACCCTTCAACAACTGCAGGAAATTAAGTAAATAAATTAACGCTGAAACTACAATACAAATTTTTGTAATTATTTTTGAAAATTGTGTGATTCACCGGTGCCACCAAACAAATGCTGCTTCAGTGAGAGTGAATGCTCGTTCTCGAGGCCAGGGAGCAAGTTGATGCATGAATGTTTTGTATTTCGAGGCGGTCTACACTTCTTTAATGAAGAAAAAATTTGCATCGTGCCGGTCAATGGAGGTTGGTGGCCTCATATATTGATAACTTGCATTCTACAGGACGCCCGCCGTAAAACTACTTTGCGTGTATGTATTATAAAAATAAAAGAGAGAAAAAGTTTGAATTATCGATCGAATTATTTGTGAGCATGCGACCGAACAAATGCAATTTTATGAGCAATCTGATAAACAATGTTTCAGCTCTTTACAATAAGATGAGAGGAAATAAATGAGGAATATTTCAGGTTCAGTTGGTTAGTACGAGGTTAGGCACACGAACATGTCATTTCGCAAATTCTGTCAAACGTTTTTTGAATTGCCTTATCAAATATGTGAACAAGAATTTGGTTGAACAGCCTAGATACAAAACATGCTTCAAACATTGACATAAACTTTGTTAATATACACACACAGACAGATACAAAGACCCAGACACAAACGAACCACACACACACAAATATGTTTATTTACATTTTTATTTATTTGATGAAAACATCGAAGAGAGCTTCATCGAAATCAGATTCATGTATCTAACACCAAGTGAATTACTGAAAAGAGGAGAGAGAATAGTTGAAGAACTTGTAATCCCAATGTGTTCTATAATGTGATAATGTGTACAAAATGTACTGATCTGTGCCTCGCTGAAACAAAAATATTAGCCAACGGTGTCATACAATGGCTTTACAGCCCGATTGAGAAAACCTTAATTTTTTGAACTGGAGGCAAAATGTAAGAAAACTTGTCGAAAATTCAACAAATTAATTAAAAAGAGTAAATGACAATGTGGATGGAGCTGACCAGTGAAGTGGAACTGTTTATTTTACAGCATGTAATAGCCAAATCTGTTTTTTACGAAGTTTTTGCAAAACAATACCGTTTTTAAGCACTTGTTAATAAGTGCCACTGCATTTTCAGCGTTAATGATTTTGAAATTTAATTTCTGTGTTATATATATATATATATATAAGAGTTTTGATTATAATCTAGGATTTAAACAAACAAATGTGTTGCTTCTGAAAACAAAGATTTTATTTTGTTAAATGTTAAAAAAAATCATTAATGAAGAAAAAAAACTCACCTGAAAACAAAGAAACGACATTTAAAGTTTATTATTTCACAAATTATAATCAGTTTGTCACAAAATATATTTAATTAAACTTTACTTTTAACCTATCAACAAAAAACAAAAAGACAAAAAATTCGCAGTGTATTATTAATCGCGCAAAGCGCGACAAAATCAAAATTAAAGAAATATAGTTTCTTTACATATATATATATATATATATGCATATTTCATTAAACGCGATGCTTATATTATTGTTATTTAATTTTTTATTAAGATTTTCTATTTTTCTTATTAGTTTGTTATAATTATAATTTAAATTAAAAATTAGAACACCAATATTCATTATATAATTATTTATTAAGCGACGTTTCGAATTTTATAATTCATCTTCAGGCAATTTAATATTACTTCAAATAAAACATAACAATAAACAGTCAGATGACGTAATAAGAGTTGAGCGCGAAAGTAACGTAACGATTAAAGTTAAATAACGTAAGTAGTTAAATTAAGTATAATAAACAATTATTTTGTAATATAACATAATAAAATATATTATATGTGCAATATCATGTTAATAATAAATTAAACATTTCGTGATGAAGGTAAAATAAAATTGGAATAAATTTGTTTGTTCAAATTAGGTTTATAAATATTAATAAATAGGGATTCTAAAATTTGTAGTCTGTTAAAATTAGTGTCTTTCATTAATATTTTAGTATTATCTTCTAATATTTTGCGGGATAATTGCCGGTTGTGGCAGTCATGGTAGTGTTGATTTGGAGCTCCGATTTTCAAATGGCAGGTTAAACGGCGTGTCAGTTTTGTGGTAGTCATTCCAATATAAGAAGATGGACGAAGCCTACAGTCTTCGTGAGGACATAGAAATTGGTAGATGACGTGGGAGTGCTGTGTTGTTGCTAGTTTAACGTTGGGACTATTTTTTATTCCAAATTTATTCCAATTTTATTTTACCCTCATCACGAAATGTTTAATTTATTATTATTATTATTAACATAATATTGCACATATAATATATTTTATTATGTTATATTCCAAAATAATTGTTTATTATACTTAATTTAACTACTTACATTATTTAACTTTAATCGTTACGATACTTTCGCGCTCAACTCTTATTACGTCATCTGACTGTTTATTGTTATGTTTTATTTGAAGTAATATTAAATTGCCTGAAGATGAATTATAAAATTCGAAACGTCGCTTAATAAATAATTATATAATGAATATTGGTGTTCTAATTTTTAATTTAAATTATAATTATAACAAACTAATAAGAAAAATAGAAAATCTTAATAAAAAATTAAATAACAATAATATAAGCATCGCGTTTAATGAAATATGCTTAAATGAAAATTTGTTACCGAAATTTACTGATATATATATATATACATTTGTATGTGTGTGTGTGTGTGTGTGTGTGTGTGTGTGTGTGTGTGTGGTGCGACTTATTTTTTGAAATTTAAAAACCTCGGAGAATAATGAATTATCATTTAATATGCTAAGTGAGACGACACTTGATTGTGCAGAACAATGCAGGTAGGTGATATGTGGGCAAAAAATGCTGCTTCTTGAAATGAATTTATGGGGCAGACTTAAGAGGGAAAGAGAAAGAAATAAAAAAAAGGCAGAAAGTGAGATGAAAGATAAATTTACATTATTGAGTATCAATATAATCACCGAGAGTAACATAGTAATACATTTGTTTTGAAACAACAACAACAGCAGCATTGTTTTTCTCAAAATAAACAAGAAGTTTTGTTATAAAATTGGTTCATTATAAATAAGTTTATTAAATTGTTTCAAAGTAATTCTTTTTTGAAAATTTATAAAAATTTTAATTTATTCACGTCGAGAAAATATTTATTTGAACAATAAACAGTTTTAGAGGTATAAAAAACTTATCATAAAATCTAGAAAGATATTAAGCCGAGAAACGATCGCATCTCAAAGTTTTCAATTTTATGTGTTGCATGCAATCCATTTTTCTTCATCTAACTTACGGCTTGTCTTTTTAGCTGTCTGTGTCTGTTCATAACTCTGTATTTGTCAACCATTTGTCTTTTTCCACCAGTCTGTTTTGTCTATCCATCCATCTGTTTGCCTGTTTGTATAGTTTGTCTATGTCTACCTGTTTGTTTTTTTGCTTGTCTGGTTTGTTGTTGTCTACTTGTCTGTGTCTATTAGCCAGTCTGTATCTGACTACCCATTTTTCTGTATCCATCGGTCTAATTCTGTCTACTTATTAGACTGTCTACCAGTTCGTCTACTATAGCAGCTTGTTTTTCCACTTCATATTTTCTGTCTGTCTGCATATGCGTACGTCCTACAAGACTTAATAACTAACGTTCAACTTAATTCGTCGCCTTCAAAAATTTTAAGAGCGGTAGGAAGAGATGCAAGCAGAGAGCTGTAATGTGCACGTGAAGCTTTATTAGCTAGGTTAATTAGGTGGGATGTGACTGCTGGGAACATTCGGATTGTTGCACTAATTTTTATTCACTTTGTTATCCGTGCTGTTCATGATAATTTTCATTTTCCAGGCAAATGTTGTTTTTGGTTTATTTATCATTGTTACTGTTGTTTTATTGTTATGATGCCAATTATCTTTGTTCTTGTCCATTGTAGCTTGGCGTGATATTTTATTTATGCACCAGCAAACAAAAAGCGGTTGAAGGGCAACAGGATGATGAGATGTTAACGAAACGGAGTGACAAATATAACGATGATGATGATAGCAACATGAAGAAAGCGAGGGAGAGTACGGCTGAACACAGATGGGATGCTATCAGATCCACCCACTGTTCCATGGATTTCACTCACTGAAGTTGTTTTGCGTTCTTGCATCCTTCCATCCACACATGATGGCAAAGTCTGCAGATTGAAATTTTTTTAAGTAAAAATAAACTGCCTAAGCTTTTTGTTGGTGATCAATTTATTTTTAATAAACTGAGAACAATGAAAACATTTAAAATTTTTAAATTAATTTCATCGACAAATTGTAGCTTCCAACGATCGTCAAGAGTTCGTTTGTCCGTAGGTTCAAAATTTTTGATAGATGATCACAACTGCTTCAAACGCAACCTTTGGTTGAACGTTTGTTTGAATACCAGCAGTAATAGAAACAATAAACAAATCCAAATAACTGCATAAATCACATTTATGACTTCGCTTTCTCTGCTCGAAATCTGACTTGTTAACCCCGACTGCTGAACCTAACAACGATTTTACAACCAAAAGATTACAAATATTGCAAAGGTACCATTAGTAAATAACGCAGCGCACTTCGACCATTCCCGCGGTTATAACAATATTTTACATGCCTGTACGTCAGGAATGCTCTGCTATGTTATGAAGAACGCTAGAGGGGTAAGAATGTTCTGCTATCTCAATAGCAGCTTTCTGATATCCAAATGATATTTTACTTTTTAATATTTTAGTTTAGTTTTTTTTTTATTTGAATAATATAAATGTTGTCATTTTAGTTGGCCAGAAAATCCTTTTTGAATACTCGTAGGTACATGTGCAGCTTTGTTGTCAGTTTGTGCTTTAAAACCTGCTTTGAAAGTCTGCTCAAAACTCGTAATGATACAAATGCAATGATAGAAATGCAATGATACAAATTTGAAATGTTGAACATAAGTATACATCCACCTACAACGTCATCTCTTTTTTATTAATTAGAATCTAAAAAAAAACAAGCATTTTTAATGTAGTTTTTTCAGGAAATTTCAGCAAAAAACACATAAATCGGAAATAAAAATAAAATTTTTGACTCATTTTGCAATTTTGGCGTGAAATTAGGCATTTCGAAATAGCTGTAGTAAGAAAATGGTTTGGTCTTTAATCTGCTCACTGTAGAAAGCATTAGCTACGTTGCATATAGACAAAAATAGTTATTTAGAACATTTGAGAATTAAATGACTTCCAAAATTACATTAAGTAATGTTTTAATGTTTGTCTTTTTAATTCCTACACTCTTATCACGATTTTGTTTCTAATTGTTTTTATGTCTTATCCACCAGAGAATTCTTATTTCCCTTAATAAAAAATAATCTTCTAAGTGAATTTAAAAACAATTTTTTTATCCACACTTAAAAGTTTTTAGAAAATGTTAAAAATTTAATTCATAGTTCCACGGAGTTAAACCTCAAAATTTTATCGCTTAATTAGTTTGTCGATACGGAGGACTTAATTGCATAAAATTTTAATGCTTCAGTAGTTCAGAACTTCTGACAAGAAATTCAAGAAAAAAGTGCGAGGAAACCTGCTCAGTGCTCACTTGCGTAATATAATTTTTGAGCTGCTTATTTTGATTCTGTTTGAAATTGTGTTTTTATAAAAGTGGTAATAAGTAACATTTCATTTCATACTACGTACGCGTCAAAATTTGAAGTCAAAAATTTACTTTCATAATCTGCAAGGCAAATAGATATATAACAAGTTAAAGGGTTACTTTTACTTTCAAATGCAGCTGTGTATTGATACAACGACTTGGGATAATGATATACACTTTCGGGTGAAGGAACGACAAAAATTAAATTTGAGCATGTCGGTAAGCACAACTTTAAAGAACAATTGCTAAAACAATTTGGCAAATCATTCAAATGATTTTTGTTGACAACAAATTAAACGAACTAGAATCTTTTATAAAGTTGAAAATGGACAAGGCATATTTGAATCATCGAAACTTTTTCTTTCTTTTCTCACTGTTAAATGTGAATTATGACGTGCAATGGGTGGATGTAGCTGATGGAAGCAGCTGATATATTAACACGCCTCAGCAACGAGACAACATGCCTCTGCAGTGAGACAACACGCATCTGCAGTGAGACAACACGCATCTGCAGTGAGACAACACGCATCTGCAGTGAGACAACACGCATCTGCAGTGAGACAACACGCATCTGCAGTGAGACAACACGCACCTGCAGTGAGACAACACGCATCTGCAATGAGACAACACGCATCTGCAGTGAGACAACATGCATCTGTAGTATTGACTCAACCGCCGACCAGATTGCCTCATGTCTTGCGTTACATAGAGGATCGAAACAGATTTTCTCATCAGCGTCGTGACGCGTTTTTATTTTTAGCCAGCATGCACCTATTTTGTTGCATGTTGTATTTTTGTTGCATAGAAAGAGTGCTGTTGAGTTTATGTGCTTGTCTGCTTGAGGGGGTGGAAGTGATAGGAATACGCGAAAATAACTGCAGATGATTATTAAGTAGAGCACGATCGCCGATAAATCGTGCTGCCGAAATTGCCGCAGTCTTGTACATAAAAGACGTGATCATTCATCAACAAACAGACCAAATTAGTACTGCAATGTTGTGAACCTGTTGAATGAATTCAATAAAACGTGCTTAAAAGCTATCATATACGCTGGCATCAGGTATATAACTCTTATGTGGCCTGCGTGGTGGTGGCTCAATAGTTAACTCAATAGTTAGTCGTGGTCATTTCGCTGGTACAGCGTTCGAATGCAAGAGTGTTCAGTTATTTATTTACATTAAAATAAGAAAAAATGAATTATTTAAAAAAAAATATAATTCATTACAAATGAAAAACGAAAAAATTTGTAAGTTGAAAAAAATGTTAAAAAGGTACAAAAATAAAAACGGAGTCACATATGTTCAGCTACCGAAAAGAAGATTTTTATGAAAAAGGAATGTGATTTATCTTACAGGCTTGAAAATGTTCATCATTCAAATATATTCAACATTTAACAGCTGAAATGTTTTTCTATACAGCTACGATGCTAAATGAGTTGCGAAACGTCCACACGTGCAAACAAAAAATAGACAGAAATTGGAATGAATGACCACTGCATCAGTCAGTCAGCGAGACCGTCTGCCTGCTAGGCACGATCTATGCGGTGCACGTGTCTGACTGTCTGTCTGTCTGTCTGTCCACTACATTCATTCAATAAAGTTAGGCACGTGACCTGATGACGTAGTTGCTGGTGGGATGTGATGATATTGATGAGCATGTTGTTGTTGTTATTGATGATGATGTTGTTGTTAATGATAATGTTGTTGTTGATGTTGTTGCTGATGATGATGGTATTATTGTTGATCTGCACAAAGATGATGTTGATGATGCTAATGATTAGCTTGATGGTGATGAAGAAGAAGATAATGATGATGATGATGAGGACGTTGTTGTTGCTGACATGACTACCGAGCAGGTAGGTAGGGATGAAGATGATGTAAAAGAACGGAAATGAGAGAAGTTGACGATGAAAGATGGCTACATGATGCCATGAAGACTGTTGATGATTATAATGTTGATGATGATGATGAATGTGACGCTGGTGATAACATTGACAATGACAATAGGGATAGTGATGTTGTTGTTGATGATGATGACGATAATAACAGAAGTGATGCAATGATAATAATTATAACGATAGTTGATGATAATGATGATGATGATGGTGATGTTAAAGATGATAAACTTGACAACGGCTCCGTTATTAACGAAGTAAAGAGGATTAAGTTGATGATGACGATGATGATGACATTGCTGTCGTTGTTGTTGTTGTTGATGATGACGATGATGACGATGATGATGATGACGATGATGATGATGATGATGATGACGATGATGATGTTTGATGACTCAGTTAACGTTGTCGATAATGAAGTCAAAATTTTAGAACCTAATCACGAAGAAGAAGAAGAAAATTATGATGATGTTCTAAGCCATGATGACGATGGTAGTGGTAATGAAGTAACAATCACAAATCTAGTAAAAATGATAAAGATGATGTGGAGAGTTAAATGTTAGTAAAGTCTTAGATGACATCAAATTAATATGTGGCAACAAATGGTTTTCAATTTTTATTCTCTATAATGCGACTCAATCAAACTCAGTGCTGCTAAACTTCAGTGCCACAAAAAACTGTATTATCCACACCACACACACACACACACGCACACGCACACGTGATGGTAATGATGATGATTAAGTACAATTAAAATGCGGATGATAATGATGGTAGTGATTATGTATCCAAACCAGCAATAAATAAACTCATATAGATGATGATGATGATGGTGATAACGATGACACATTGGCCTGAGCAATATTAAAAGCATCAGTTAGGATGAGCAGATTAAGATGACAATGATCAAATGATGGCAAATATGATGAAAGTTTTTTAGTACGATGATTAAAAATACGAAATTGTTTTTTATACGTGTGGGAAAGACGCGTTTGTTAGAATAAGATTCATATAAAAAGAGCGAGTATAAATCTTCATTCCAGCCAATTCATTAACTTAGAACTTTTTATAACTTCATGTAAAATGGCAGCTAAATATTTTTCCAAATGCTGCTCGTGAATAAATGTAGCAGGCGAAACAGCAGTAAACAACAACACCAACAGCTGAACAACATCGCAACAAAATACAAATGCAACAACAATGCATTGTCACAATAACAGCAAAACACATCAACTAACACATACACATAAACAAATAACTACACCACCACCAACAACAACAACAATAGCATCAACAACAGCAGCAACGACAACAGCCTCATCATCAACAACAACACGTAGACAACATCGCTTGAATTTTTAATTTGGAAAAATCAACTAACAGTTGATGATCATCAGCAGACCGAGCGAGGTCACCAGTAACAAAAAAATCTGCTGTTTAATAATGTACGAAAGCTTGTTTGATTTAAAATGACAAAAAGGCTAAATGAGTTACTCATTCAGAAGAGGGATTAACTTGTAAAATTAGGAGATACAAAGTTTTGGAGCGAGTTTCCTGGTAATGTGAGTAGATAATCTACATGTGGCTTCTTTTACTAGTTTCAAAAATATATTTTTAACAATGACAAAACAAAATGCAATTTTTTTATTTTAAAATAACAAGTAAACGCAATTAACTAAGTGATTCATTATTATTATGTTGTGCAGTCGGTAGAAAATAAAAGAACAAAAGTTGGAGCTCTTAATTATTTTTAAATTACTCAATGCTAACTCGTTGATGTTTCCAATGGCAGAATGTTTATTTTTAATGATACGTGACTGTTTATCAAACTTGGTTCCATACAAAAACATCTTGTTAATGCACCGCACTGTCTGTCTGTGTGTACATCACGTGTATATTATCTATTCAAACATTTATTAGTTTTTTTGTGAAAAAATTGAAGCTTACAAAACATTCATTAGTTTAAAAGTTTCAACATAAATGTAAACCTTTTAATACGATGTTCAAAAACTTTGAAAATTTTTCCAACACCGGTTTTGAGACGCTGAAAATAACCAGCGCAAGATTTTAAAGTTCACACAACGATGTCTATGTATGATCAGTTTGAATTTTTATGAGAGAAAGAAAGCCATGTAACCTTTTCCTGTGACGTCAGTTCTTCAATTGAGACTATGCAAAAATAATTTCGCTGAAGTACTGTCATCAAAATTTAATATAGTTTTTCAACATATTTTTTCTAAACACACACACACACTAAGGCATACATTTTATTTTATAAAATAATTAATACAATATAAAGAAATGACTCTAACTCAGGGGTGAGTGAACTTTTTGCTGTGAGGGCCGCATTGAGGACTATTTTACTTTTGAAGGGCCGCATATGTACTTGAGTAGCAAATTTTTTTGAACCGGGGGAGAGTTTTTTCCAGATTTGTGGCTCATTTTTTCCTTTTTCTTGATCATAAAGTTTTAGCGAAATAAGCCTCGCCCACCCTTGCTCTAACTGAATAGTTGATGAGAGATGCATCAGGCAATATTGAAAAGTAATTTCAACCATTGTATTCATCACCATCATGCGATAAGAAAAAAAAATTGAATAAAAATTTTTGCAATCATTTTTTGACCTGCTTGTCCATGAACACCACTATTTATTATTTGCATGAAACTCAATCACAGGCAAATTTCTCCATACCAGTTAATGAAAGTCTTAACGTATTTTTTGTTAACATCGAGTGGTCAGTGAGTGCTTGAATTAAATTTGATTCTCCAAAACAGACGAAGCTATCATGATTCGTCCGTTCCATTTTGCTACGTTACAAAACAAATGTTTCACGAATCCTTCAAAAGTTATCTTTAAAAGATATTTCAAAATTTATAAATTTGAAAAATTTACTGAAAAAAAGCAAAAGTTAGCAAATCTGATTTGAAAAGTTCAACATATTCAACCTCTTGAATAATTAAACAATCGCTTTTTGATTTAGTGCGCCAGAAATCTCGATGAGACATTTTTCACATGTTTCACAATCTTTGACTTTTGCCACCTCCCGCTGATTTCAAATGAAAAATATATTTCGTTTTGACCTTTAGAGCTCTTGTGAAACATTAATCATATCCTTCACATTCTTCAAATCTTTTATAAAACGCGCTTCTTGTCTTAAAAGCTTTTTATTTCCTCTGATTGAATTAACTTATAAAAGTATTTTGACGTTTTTATTTGTAATTTAAACTTTAAAAAGCTGATACGTTGAAAAAAATTCAATTTAAACATAATTTTTGAGTTGATAACTTGGCATTTTTTGTTGTGCTGAATGAAAAAATTCATGATTGTTTTACCTAGCTAATTTTTTCCTTTTAGATTGCCTTGTCTGATCGATCAAACTGCGTCCAAATCATTCTGGCATGGCTTACTTGCGTGGTTATCATTTTTTTATTTCTTATAAAACAATTTGCAATCAGCATATAAAATACACTGTAAGCGTTTCAGTGAACAAGCCATTCTTTTATTTATTTAATGCAGGAGAAGCATTGTGTAAACATTTCAGATTTTTAAATGTTGAACTCCCTTAGCAACCGCACGAATACATTACCGAACTGGCTGTAATTAAAAGTGTTGCTCATCTCCCAATCACACTACGACCACACAACTACTCGTTTGCCACGCAGTCACACGACACCACGACAAACATACAACCACGCACATAGCCACGCAGTTCATTTGAATGCTACTAAACGACCGTTTAAAATTTAAAAATCACAATTAAGCATGCTCAAAGGAACGTATAAAGTAGAAACAAACATTAAATTTCATTAAGATTAGGTGGCTGTCTGATGAATGATGAATGACTGGAACATGACTTCTGTCTGCTCATTTTTATAAAAATCCGGCCTAAAATGTTTTAACTAATGTTAAAATGATAACATCCAAATGTTCTCTTCAACTTTTCATTTATGCTCGATTCTTCGGCGTGTTACTTGATAGCACTTGGTATTTCAAACCGGTTATACTTTTGAATAAATTTTTAAAAATTGTGAGACAATTTAGATTTAAAATGGCATCCATTGTAACGTCACTCATTTCATAACTTTCACTGCTGGTTAAATAAGCCGGACAAGAAGTCAGAGAGGTGAATATGTGAATTATATGGTGCTCCTCCGCATCCAAGGTGATGATGAGTTATGGTCTTGTACTGCGAAAATCCTAAGGACTTTAACATTCTTTAGTTGAGTACATTTATTTCTTGATCAATGTGCTTGCTAATCAGAATCGTAAAAATAATTTATCCAAGTATTTTTTGGAATTTAAAACGCGAACCTTTTTTCTGCATCTACCGTTTTGCTGGTATTTCAAAAAATGAACATTTTTATAACATTAAAAAAATTTTTATTCGTGGAGATCAAATAGCTATGACGTGGGCCAAATATCATTATATAAAAATACTAACCGCACAATATGTCGGTTGATCAGTTTGAAAAATTATTTTCAAAGCATCCACAATGTTTTCTAAGGTGAGTCAATCAAAGAGTTGTTAGTTTAAACCAAGTTAAAAAAAAGCTTCATTACAAAGTCAGATTGAGAAAGAGAGTTCAATGATAAAGCATCCATATAGGTGATGTGGAGAGGAACACGAAGTTGATTCATTGGAATATGTTTAATGTTATGTTGAGTTGAAGTAGGATATGCTTAGTTCAGAAAATAAAAAGAAATTGAATAAGTAAATGCGAGTGAACTCTTACGTAGGCTGGTAAGCAGGTGGTTTGCTTGAGGTTGAAATGAACGTACCATTTGTTTTCTAACTTTTTAAAAATATTTTTAAATGTTTTTTTTTACATTTAAAAGAGTAAAAATTATTTGTTTATGTTTCGTTATTTAGAAGTGCATTTGAAATGACGATGACAATAATATTTTTGTGTTCCCACAAAAATAACCCTGGGCTTCAAAAAATTCAAAAGACGATATCATTTACGATAACATGAATGACGTCATCATGATGTCATAATCTATTATTGATTACGTCGCTATTCTTTTATACGACCATTGATGATGTCATCGTCAGAATATACGTGATCATTGATGATGTCATTATTTGCTTATATGATCATTGATGATGTCATTATTAATATAGATGGTTATTGATGATGAGTGTGTGGCTTTTCTGCGACGTAACTTGGAATCATAATAATTTATGGGCACCGAAAGGAAGTTTTCAATTAATTTTCAATTAGTGATATAAGAGAGATAAAATCGTTCGTGACTTTATTCAATTATTTTCTTTCTACTCAAATTTCAATTTTCTAATTAAATAAAATTTTATGAACTCTACTAGCTGGCTGGCGAGGTGTTTTATTGCAGATGCCGGTAAGTGTGAGTTTTATTTCAACTGTTATGAAGTTACAGGCACTTTTCAATCCAGATGATTATCACCATTATTTCTGTCATCATCTTCGTCATCGCCATCATCACCATAATCGCAATCATCATCATCAACTTCTTCTTCCTCGACAGCTCTGTCATCATCATAATTATTTCAATGGCATCACTTGTTAACGATCATCATCATTAGCCAGGCAGCCGTTGGCAACGTCCGGATAATTGCATTCATTGTTATCATCATCATCATCGTTTATATTATTATCTTCATTATCATCATCATCGTCGTCGTTGTCCTCGTCCTCATCATCATTATCGTCCTTATCATCATCGTCGTCGTCGTCATCATTCTAATCTGCCGTCTTCTCCACTACAATCACTTCAACACCCTCCCAGTTATTGCCATCATCCCATCCATGACAATCTTCTGATTGTCATCACGTGCCACACGTTCCATTCAATTATTCCAGCAACCCCACTCACCACATTTCCAGACCCACCATCATTGTCTCTCCGACGTAAATCAGGGTTGTCATCATCATTGCTCTTATTGACACTGTCATTTTATTAGCTCCATCAATGCCTGCCTCTCCTTTTTCTCCTGTATCATCACCAGTATCATCACCACTGGCTTCATTTCTTCCTATTAATGAGAGGGGAATTGTGACTTCGCATTTCGTTAACTGATGAACGAATGCCAATGTGGAAATTGCGTTAACGCAAGACGTTTATGGCGTTTTGTTGTTGCGAACTTTTCAAAATTTCAAAAAAAAAATCGATAGCACTCTACGCTCTAACCTAAATTTGGTCATTATCACCAAGTCTGGTTCACGATTATCACAGCTACCCTTATAAGCGTTATCATGGACATCACCATCGTAATCCTAATCATAACTGTAGTCATCATTGTATTCATAAACAATGTCATCATTGTCGTAATTTTTCTCACCAATCCTCTGCACTTCCTGCCGAGAAATGGCAATCATGGAAGAGGGAGTTTGAATAAAGCCGCTCCTCTCGCAATAAACGACGCATTCATAATGCACGCACGTCATCATGACTTGCATGTTGATGAGCGCGCTCGCAAATGATTTCACGCTGCTGCGCTTAATTTGAGATTGCGCATTTAATGTCTGCTTGTTGAGGCTCGCTACTTGAAAACTTTGGAGAGATTTTGTTGATGATGATGAATGGCTGAATGCTACAAATTAAATGAGGGACCTATCCATCAATTATTTATCTAGCTAGCCATTTCATGACAAGTTTCATAGTCAATCAGTCCGTCCGTCAGTCAGTCAGTCAGTCAGTCAGTCAGTCAGTCAGTCAGTCAGTCAGTCAGTCAGTCAGTCAGTCAGTCAGTCAGTCAGTCAGTCAGTCAGTCAGTCAGTCAGTCAGTCAGTCAGTCAGTCAGTCAGTCAGTCAGTCAGTCAGTCAGTCAGTCAGTCAGTCAGTCAGTCAGTCAGTCAGTCAGTCAGTCAGTCAGTCAGTCAGTCAGTCAGTCAGTCAGTCACTCATCTAATTTAGTTTTATAATTTAAGGTTAGTGTCAAATTTAAATTAACTTTAGTTGAACGCAATGCTCTCATCTAGTGATGTCATACGACATGTTTAATATTTCAACAATTCTCCCATGCAACAATCTTGAAGCAGGCAGTCATTAAAAAATAAAACTGTGATCAAACCTGGAAATGGCTTACAACATTTTAATAACATAAAAATTACTGACACATGCATTGAGTCAAATGAAATGTGTTGATTAACGGTGAACCACAAAAATTAGTTTGACTAAAAAACAATTTTGCTGATGCTGAATACTGCAAAACTTGATTCTATCATGCAAAAGAACGAAACAGGGACAGCGGTGTGGATTGGAGTGAAGTAAAAATTTCAATCTTTGAAAGAGAAATCTGTGACATTAAATTGCAGGACGTTGTATGTAGGCAGTCATCGAAAAAACGACACATTCTTTTCTTACGTCAAATCTCAACGTTACTTAGCACGGTGCAGTGACAACATGTAAAACAATAAACAGAAAGTTAGTTTGCCAATAATTTTGCTCATCTCCAGATGCGTAACTAAGGATGGGCTTCAGAGTTTATGTTCCCCCCACAACAGAAAATTTAAGTAGGGGTATAGGTAATCAAGCCATTCACACTTCAGTAAAATTTTGTTAACTTTTGTACCAAAACTTCAGACGCAAATTGACAAAGAAATGTTGGATGACCAGACAAGAGATTGCCAGTTTTGTTTACATGAGTTAAGTCTGTCTCAACAAATATTCACGCCACGCCACCTCTTAGCGTCAAGTTCATCAGGTTAATTAATTTCATTGTATCACCATTAATTGATTGAGCAATCACAAGTATATCTAATCGATTATATTGTTCTTTGTTATATTTATATCCAAATCATTTCAATATAAAAAACACAAAATTGAAAATTTTTCATTGTTCATGTACACATCAAGACTGCACATACATTGATTCACACAACATACAACAGCCAGCTCCAAATTTTTGCGCATAACGCTAAATTACTTTTTCGTTTGAAATCATTAAAAGAAAAAATTGTTGAGAAATATATAAAATGTCAATGGCTGAAGCCAGACAAATACGTATTTATGTCTTTTAATTTGTTCCGATGTAACAAAATTTTTCAATTCGAAAGTGCAAAGTTTTTATAGGCAAATAGATTTTAAGAACGAGAAACAAAATTGAAATCATCGAAAAATGTACTACGAACAGTTTCCTCAATTTACTTTTAAAATTAATGAACAATTAACTAATGAAAAAAACTTGAAAACATTAAAAAGCAATAAAAATATTCCAAACAAAATATTTGAAGCAAATTATTTCATCCATTCCTCAAAAAGTTTGTAAACGGGCTTACGTGCGACAATTCTCAAACGCCCGAACGATTGCCATTCATTCAATACATTCTATAAAAAATTTTTATAATTTTTTCGATTTTAAATTGTCAAATTAATTCCAAACAACGAATCACCAACATGCCTCGAGCTACAAAAAATAACTTTTCAAAACTTTTCATTCAGCTAATTATTTGCCGAATGAAAATGTTCCATTTTTTTCTTTCTCTGATGTTTGAATAATTTGTTACAAATTGCAACGTCATCACGCTCATTCGTTTTTAAAAAATTCAATGTTAAATTGGACAAAATGCAAAATATTTGTCGAATGTTACGGAATTTTGGTCTCCAATGTTCTACCATGTCTCCTCAATAAAACTTCATAACGAAAACATTCAGAAAATTTACTTAAAATTACTTACATTAATTTGCAGTAAATGTTAACGTAAATGACATATAAAGAAGAACTTATTCAAAAATAGAAAAAATAAATTAAATTTGATTTTTTATTATTTTGAAAAGAAAAATAAATGATGGAGAGTCAATTTGAACGCTCATAAAAAGTTGCATATGGCGGCTGTTATGTTTGTTTACAAGTGTTCTGTCGCAACTGCATGATGGTCAAGCGCGGGTCATACGTATGAATGGGCAGAAAAACTCTAATTGCGAAATGCAGAGAAACATTCAGGGACATAAAAAAATGGAAAAGTTGTTCAGTTGTCATGCTGGTTGTTCCAGTCAGTTGCCAATCAATCAACCAACTACATTAAATAAGAAAACAAAAACTTCCGTAATAATTCTACCCAAATAAGTCTGAACGTTAGTTTTTCTAAATCAAATATGAAATTTTGGTAGCTAAATTTTAAAAATTGAATTAAACGATGAAAACGATATTTGATTATTTCAACAAAATGTGATGATTGAGAGGGTGTTATGTTTAAAGTTTCAAACAAAGTTTGATGCTCATAAAGAGGTGAAATATTGATAATGAAGGACAATTTTTGTAACTTCTGCTTAAAACATTCTACAAATGCTAAACTAAACTAAATTTTAAAGAGACCGGAAAACTAAATATGATATAAAAATTTTACTTTCAAAGTTTGATCCGGACACAACATTTTCAGGATAATGGCTCATTATTTTCCGCTAATACAATTTAAAAAAATTTTTATTGTCGATGTGCAATATCTGTTTGGTCAGTTAGTCATTAGTGGACACTAACAGCTTGCAGTAAAGCCAAGAAGCGTCATGCAGCACTTTTATGGCGATCGAATGGTTTTTGCGGTGTCATATTATAACACGGACAACATATTTTTACATTAAGAAATATTTTAATGGTTTACCATGAAATGATATTCGAAATACGTTAGCGATTTACTGAAAGTTACAATGGAAAACCAAATTGTGTGTTTCGCTATTCGCCGGTCTTAAGTTATATCTAAATGCGACGATCATGTTAGTGATGGTGAAACCAGCATGAAGCACTGCATCTTGTATGCCACATGCAAGCTACATGACACCGCCGTGAAAAATGAAGCAGCGAGGTTTAAAAAAATTTATCGTTCGACCCAATAATAAAAAACCAAAAGTGACAGAATGATTGATAGAGTAAGTTTCGCTGAATATTGAAACTAAATCAACACCTAAAAAACATTAAACATTGTTGTTTTAAAAATTTATAACTTCAGGAAATAAAGAGATTTTTGTTTGCTTATTAAAATTGTCATCATTATTATGTAAATTTATACAGCAATTTATATAAACAATGCTTTCAAAAATTATATATCAAGTTCAAAACGCCATCTTCCATTACGTTTGGTTGAAGGCATGACATCACTTGGGCGGATTGCTGCTGCTGCTGTTTTTGAATGGCCCACATCTCGCTCCTCGAACATGGTCGAACCCTACCCCTGCTAATTACATTTGAATATGTGAGTATAAAATACTGATGCACTGGTGGAACGACGTGATTGGCTGGCTGGCTACGAGTCATCTGGCCGAACATCCTTTCCCCTTTTTCGAAAGCTGGTTAGGTTGGTACAGTAGAGTTAAAACGTTTTTGCTAGTTGCAGTAATAAACTTTTCTGTTTTAATATCACCAAAGTTCAATAAATTCCACTTAATTATAAATGAAGTTACAATCATTTTGGGTTGACTTAGGTTGTTTACAAGATGAGTTAACCTTTTACAATCATTAATATTAACAAAGTTTGGATTGTAGGACAACCACAAACCTATTTTTTGTTTCGTCCGTACTTAAAATGAAATCCCATGTTTAATTAGATGAAGGAAACATAATGCAGCTCATAATTTGTTTGCCTTCAATTCAACATTCACTGACTTTCTTGAAAATCTTGTTTGTCTTACGGATCCATACTTGTGGGTAATAGAATTTCCATTCTTTACAAACGTTTTGATTGCAATAAAATTTAGCAGAAATAATTTTTTACAAGCAAATTTGTAGTAAAATAAAATTATAAACTTGTCTCAATATTCTTTATATGAAAAAATACTTGTCACTACTTCCCTTTATAAAATTAGCATCAAGATGGAATTATCACGGGAAGAAGGCGTGCAGATATAAGAATGAAGTTTCAGAAAGCCATTATCTCTCCTCTCCCTGCCTGCTTCCTCTCCAGCATGGATGCAACAACAAGTATCATGTACGAGGGGTCTCATGTAGCAGAAAAACAACGTTCATCCATTGAATTTTTAGTTTGAAAAAATTGGACATTTTTTTCTTCTGGCTTTTAAAGATTTTTAGAAACATTTTTTCGTTTTGAAATTATTTTTTTTAATGGATTTTCATTCGGAATGATGGCACACACGTTGTTGAAACATATTTTCCATTTTTCCATTTGCTAATTTCAAAAAAATATTAGGTTGGTTAAACAACAAATGTTTGACTTGAAAATAAAAAATTGTTTGAAATTTTTAATGTATTTTTTTTTCAAAATTATTTCATATTAATATTTAATAAGGCTAAACATTAATACAACTATGTAAACTTGATAAATTATCTAATAATTTTTAATCAATCAGACGTAAACTGAGCAAAGACCCCAATATTGAACATCTGGTTGAGAAAACTAAGAAGACTCAATCATCTATGCAAGCCATTTAATCAGACATTGGATGCTTTTGCAATTATCAAATATGAACTGCCATGAAGAAAACATGAACAGGATAAAAATAAGTGAAGTAGCCACTAAACATGAATGAGATGAAGGAGGACGAGGAATACAAAGTTATCTCCGGCAAACATTCCGATTTAGAAATCTAATTGTGGCACACGGATCGCCAGCCATGGAAAGGTGCATGCAGTTCTTTTATTGTTGCAGAAATTGTACGCTACATAAAATATACTCAACATGAAACAGGCGCACCATAGATAGAACAATAAAGGCAACAGAAAACAACAAATATAGAACATCTACCTAATCATAGAAACCAAACATAGAACATTAAACAAAACAAAGAATAACAAATACAGCATAAATAAACAAAAAGAAAATGAAAGAAATTTTGAAAAATCTTTTGTAAATATGACAAAATTTATTTTGTGGATGAAAATTAAACCGCACAAGTAAATTCCATTTGATAAGTTACAACAGGATGTAAACAAAAAAAAAACAAATTAAAAAAATCTAAACGAAATTTTTTTGTTAAACGAAATATAAACGAACAGGAAATATAAATTAAATAAGAAAAACAAAGTGTGAAAAATATAAACCAATAAAGTATGTACAAACATTACCATAAAAAATAGATTAATGAAGATTATACCAAACTGATAAATGAATCTATCAGCAACAAATAAAAGATTGACAGCCGGAAAATGTTACTAATGAAAGAACAATCAGTGAATGCCTGATGACTTGGGAATAAATCAAATTAAATGAATGTGATGGGGTAATTAAAAAAATTGCACATCAGTATTCAAATGGTTGGTAACTAGAAGGATCACTTGGGAAACAAATAAATAAATAAATAAATGTATAAATCAACCATCAAACAAACAGATATATAGACAGACAGACAGACCAACTAACCAATAAATAAACAAACCAACAAATCAGCAAACAAACAAACCAACAAACAGACCAACAAACATGCAAGCCAAAAATCAATCAAACCAGCTAACTAATGAACAAATCGATAAACAAACAAACAGACAAAAAAGCAAAAAAGCAAGCCAACAAATAAAAATCAAAAACAAGAGAGCTACTAGAAAAAGCGCGCGACCAGACAGAAACCGATGAACCAAGTGTACCACAAAATCAGATACCCGTTGTTTCATTTTTTTTCTTATGTTTATTTCATCAGGTCTGATCACGTGATTTTTTTAAAATGACGTCAGAGATTATTAGACCTGATGTTTATACAAAAATTATTATAAGCTATCCAACAACAACAACAACAAAAACAAAAGCAACAACAACAACAAACAACAACAACAATTATTGATACAACAACAAAAACAAAAGCAACAACAACAACTAATACTACTACTACTAGTTTAGAAACAGTTGGCAACAAAATCAAACAACATCATGAATAAAACAAGTGACCAGAAATTGACTGCTTATGATGTTTTGTAGTTGTTCTTGCTTCTGCTGATGTATTCTCGCTGCGATAATTAACATGCTTCATACGCTCTTGTCAGTTCTATTGTGTGTGTGTATGTATGCATGTGTGTGTGTGTATGTGCGTGTATGCAGTGCCTTTTTGTAATTAATAAAAATAGGTGTCGGTACTCACTGGCGGATCTAGACAACATTAGCGGGCGGCGGCTAAATTTTTGACATTTGTTGACCGGGGGAAAGGTGAATTTTTGAAAATGTTTCAATACGTTTCAATACAGACGGGTTAATATTTGTGGCTGTAGTTGTGCAAAGATACCAAATGTCTAAAATACTTTTATTTTATAATAAACCATATTGTTAACAGTAATTTTATGTGTGTGTGTGTTTGTATGTATGTATGTATGTATGTATGTATGTATGTATGTATGTATGTATGTATGTTAAAACCAAAACATGATGAGTGACACTGAACCGTCAAACATCAGGTAACAAATGGAATGTATGTATGTATGTATGTATGTATGTATGTATGTATGTATGTATGTATGTATGTATGTATGTATGTATGTATGTATGTATGTATGTATGTATGTATGTATGTATGTATGTTAAAACCAAATCAGCGATGAGTGACACTAAACAGTCAAACATCTGAAAAAATCGGTTAACAATTGATATCTCGTTATTCGCTCACGTCGGCGTTTAATTGAACATTTTCGGTAACACAGACGCGCAAAAACCTTTGCAGCAAACAAGATATATATGATTCATGGCGAAAAATAGCTCTCTGCTGTCGCCGGACCTGCCACTTATCATTTTGCAAATCTTTTGTATGTATGTATGTATGTATGTATGTATGTATGTATGTATGTATGTATGTATGTATGTATGTATGTATGTTAAAACCAAAACATGATGATGTTAAAACCGTCAAACATCAAGTAACAAATGAATTAACACTTGTATGTATGTATGTGTGTGTGTGTTTGGTGTTGTACCTTTTATCATTATCGTTGGGTTTTTTGTAACTGATATTACTGAGCCGGCTTGCGGGTTGTCGATAAATTGATTGATTATAGCGCTGACCCACCGGCAAAATGTTTCCTGGTCTCCTTCGTATTCTCCTTTTTGAAACTCTTCTGTATGTTGTTGAAAGATGGATGGTTGGCTGGTTTTGTTGCATATACATATTGCGTATATATATATTGCAACAACAACAACAGCAGCAAAAACAACAACAGCCACAACAGCACAACAACAACACCAGCACAACAACAACAATATGATAAACAAAGACAAAACAGTCTACCAAATTGTTGGTGATAATGATGATAATGAAATCATTGTTGTTGCGGATGGTGACGATGACGACGACGATGGTGGTGATGATGACGACGACGATGTTGATCCGGCTGTTAACGAATGCTGTCAGGGTGTTTACAAAATGATAATGGTGCTTTTATTAGTGACGACGCTGATGATGATGCTGTTGCAAAAATGATATCGCCAGCGATTTTATTACCGGTGATGAAGACGATGATCCAAATGATGTTGATGATGATGATGTTGGTGGTGATTGTGGTTATAAAGATGCCGTTAATATGATAATTATGCGTCTATAAACAGTTTCTCTTTTTGTGAAATTTTGAACAAATAAAATATTATCTCGTGGCAAAATCAAAAGAGAGAAGGTATCCATGAAGGAATGTGCGAATACAGAACGAGAAGTAGATGCATGGGGAGTTGTACGTTGAGAATTGCAATTGCATGGGAATTTATGTAGATTGTGTGTGATTCATGAATATCAAGCAGATGATTTTTTTTTTTTGTGAACCTGCTAATAAATTTTTTTTTCTGCAGTTATGCAGCGAGACATTTGAGAGAGTTTCTTTAAATACTGCAAAAAGTCAAAAATGGAAAAAAAAATGTTCGAGATGATTAGTGATGTGCAGTGGTATGGAAATGTGCACTGTTTCAATCATTAACATTCTTTAAAAATGAATATTAAAAATATTATTGACAGTAGCTTGAAAATAACATTTTAAAATAAATGTTATGGAAATAATGGAAGAGTAGCAGCAAATGCTCATTGGAAATGACAACAAACTTACTGACGATACAATTAAGGTCGCTAAGAGGATTTAGTAATGAGTCTTTCCATCAAAATTGAAAAAATGAACTCCAGTTATTATTGAACAATATATATATATATATAAATATATAGTTTTTTAGCTACCATGATGATTAAAATAAGTTTCTATGCACGAAAGGTCAAGCCTAATTAGACATGATAACGAACATAGATGAAGAACAATAGTTGGGTGACGGTATACAACAACTCTGTATCGTTTTTACGTCTGCCCTCATGCACTGATGTCTTCGTTTAACTGCCAGGTGACAAGACCTCCTCTATAAATGATCCACAGCAAAAGATTTATTGAGGAGAACTTTCTGAGTTATGAGGAAACGTCATGCAAGCATTTTTGTAAAATCAAGAGAAATCTATAGTTGTAAAACCATTATGTCAAAATATTTATTTTTACATTTATTAGGAATATTCAGTTCAATAGCAAAACATATTTTTTTATTTTTTCCTTGAATTTATTCGATCATAGATAAACTTTTAAAAACTTCAAGTTGTTTGAAGATAGAAAAAACTTTTAAGATAAGAAGGTAGGACTGACGAATATTAATTGACCTCCAAATAAAAAAATTAAATTCTTTCCGAATGTTCAGCATCGCAAGAGATGTACTGTTTAATTTCAATCAATGAGAAACAAAACAAGCCCAAACCGAGTGCAATTATTTGCTAAATAGGAATTGACGTAAGAAAGAAATTGAAAACACTTGAAAGATGAATCTTATACATTCTCTGAACAAATACCTTGCACGAAAGATAGATATATCATCAAGTGATACAGATATCACGAACCAGCTGATCCGCAGCTGCACGAATGCACGTGCAAGTGAATTAGGGTATATATAGCAACACTTTGCTATAACTTAAGCTGTTCGCGTCTAATTTGCCATTCAGTTTCAAATAACAAGAAATATGATATCTGTTGTTTTGTAGTTGCTGGTAAAAACTTAATTTAATAAATTAACTAATTAAAGTTGAGAGACAAACTTGAAAATAGCCATGCTACTGGTGAATCAAATTAAAAACGTAGAAGAATTTTTTTAAATTATTTTTAAAATTTGCCAAAGACATGCGATCTGCCGTTTACATTTCTGAATAAGAGTTTACGCTGGTTCTCGTGATCCTTTCAGTTTATTGAAATGTACGAGATGTCTTTATTGCGTGGCATGATGTAAGCTGTTCAATGATAGATCGTTGTCGGTCTGAGCATTTAATTTAATCATAAACAGAAATTCATTTACAATTGATTTGCTTTAAAATATTCCACGTTTCATAGTGAATGTAGAATGTATCTCACGTAAGGCCTGACAGTTATGCAAACATTCACTGTGGCTGGCTTGAGAATAGCAATGTAACTCGATAGCATTCTAACCCCTTCCAACTACTTACATTAGGCAAATGGAAGAGTTAATTGGAAATTATTTCTGTTCAGTGTGAACAATTACTTTTTACATTGATTTTAATATTATTTTAGTTCATAGCACTGATATCTTCATATCCATACTCTTTAATGATGTTTATTACACAAGTTCGTACGGCAATTCGTTTGAGTTTTTGTAATTTTTGAAAGTTATTCTTGTTTCTATGTTGTCCTTTTTTAAATTAAGTTTTAAAAGTGGTAGTTGTAGAAAAAAGTGTAACGCGACTGAATGATTCGCGCCGTTCATTTGTTCAATTTGTTCACCCTATTGTACAAATTGTGTTATCTTTCTAAAAATTAAATTTCAAAAAGTTGAAAAACTAAGATACAAATAAAAGTATATCGCAACACACATTTCTATAAGATAATATCGTGATATTACTATGGAACGGTGCTAACATAGCGATGATATGTGATGAAATGTGACGTAACTTAATGTGATTAAATGTGATGTGATAAAATATAATGTGATGAAATATTAATGACTTATAAAATCAGAGAATTTTTGAAAATTCAATTGAAGATAATGGTAACGACGGATGAACATTAATATTCGTAGCAATAATTATTATTTATATTATTCATACTATTTATATAAACTGGTGTTACTATTATAAAGTCTACGTGATGATTTGATGACACGATGCATAATGCATGGCGCGTGAAACTGTGATTAATGAGATGACGATCGTCATTACGTTTGACATCCTCAAATATGATATATGCGCTCGGTTATTTTGAAAATTTCTACGAAATAAAAAAATACACAAGCAAGAAAAATATTTTTTCAAATTCATATTTTATATCTGACGTTTATTAAACTCTGCTTAGCTATCTATTGAATTTAATCTAAGAGCAGCTCTGTTGAAACACCGAGTGAATGGCATTATTTAAATATAAACACAGACACACACAGTAACTCATTCGTCATTTAAGAAATAGACTCATGGCGTGATGTTGCGGTACAAATGTTTCAATGTTTTTCTGTTTTAGTTTGGATAAATGAAAATCAGTTTTGTTTGGTTAGACATACTGTCTATATTGATACAATAGATTTAATTGTCTGAATAAATGGCAATTAGTATTGAAAATAAAATACAAATTGTACATTTCGTAAAAACATTTTTCCTCTTTTTAAATTGCTCACAAAAATAAATTTAATAAATGTTCTGCTGCTCATTTGAGAGTCATGAAAAATAAAGTTCAATGCTCGAAATATTTTAAAAATTGGATTTTAATTTAATATGAATTTATTAAATTTTTATAATATTGCTGCTAAATTTTACTGGTTAACAAAAATTTATATGTGCAGGTTTTAAAACGTTTTAGGTTTTAAGTGTTGATCTGATATGACATATAAAAATTGGATAAAAAATTATCAATTTAATTGAAATTTTAGTTAAATCACAAACAATAGCGCAAATTTTTGTTTTTGGAAAATTTTCTTAGTTTATTTTATATAAATAAAAAAAGAAACTAAATTAATTTTTAAACCTCGTCTTACGTTTTTCAGCACAAAAACATCTGTAGTGAATAAAGTCTTTCAAATAATTGAACAATTTGAACAATAAGTTTCAAAACCTGCATTTTATATCGGAAAATGATTTCTCTTGTGATCCTTCTCTACTTAATTGTTAGAAACCAACTTTTTACAGTTCTCTCCTAATTAACCAATCCTCAAAGGTTCTAACGAAACACATGCACGGTGTATGCTTGGATCCACGCTCCACACACATTACGTTTGTGTATGATAAATAGAAATCTTGTTTTCATTTGAAGAATGTCACGATAACACAAGGTACATATATCCAACCATTTCAATACCAAAATGTCCATTATTATTATCATTAGTGCCATGTCAAACAGCAAATAGTTTTTGTAATTCATTAAAAACCAGCAAAATCTGCAGCCTCAATATTTACTTGAATGTTCTTTATTATTCGAAATATTCCATTTCCAACTTCAGTCAAAAACAATGAATATTTATCTTCCTCTTGAGACCATTTAAATTTAAATTTGTTTGTAAGTGTTAATTCTTATCAATTATTACGTATCTACTTTTTCTAAAAATTATATTCCAAATATTTTCTACACTTTCTTCATTTATTTGACCACCAACTTTCTTTAATTCCTTTGAGATTTAATTAAAATTTTCATTTGTTATTAAATTTTTTCCATTATTCTCATGAAGTTCGCTTCACACAGCAAGTTTATAACATTAACTTTTTTATTATTGCAAGTGTTACAATGTTGACTTGAACATTTCACAGCGAGTTAATGATGATTCAATCCACGCTTGCTCTTCATTTTCTACACAATAACGCACCTGTACGTTTAGCCTTTCAATATTTTTCGCGTTTGTTAATTTTTTTAACGGGAATTTTTGAAATGTATTGAAATTTTTCTAACTCCTTCAACAATTTTTTTCCTCCTACAACATTTTTACTCGAATCTTTTTTCGACTTTTCTATTTTGTTTTCAAATTTGTGAACATCACTTTCCTCGGCGGTTTTGTTTCTGTTCAGCTTTTCTTTATTACATTATTAATTCATGAACTTAGTGCTCAGTTTTTTTTGAAAAAGCAATGGTGGGCAAATTTCATTGAAAGAAAGAATAAAAGATTTAGCATAAATTTGACGGCATCTTTGAAAATATACATTTTCTTAACGAAACTAGCTCCAAAAAATAACAAAATTTGAAATTTTTTGACATTTTAAAAATGACAATTTCAGTGAAGCAAAATATGACATGTGAACATACACTGCGGAGTGCATAGGTATGGAAACAACTTGTCAACATCCCAAAAGTCAGCAATTAATAACCTTATTTATTTAATTAGTAAAAACATCTGTACAGTATAATTACAAATTGTTTATTCTAATAATAACAAGTTTTTTATTAAATTAAACTCGTGAAATAATTTAACGAACAAATTATAAAGAGGAAATGTCCGCATTTTAAAAATTTTGTTGAATAATGTTCTTACTCTCACATTTTTTTTTCTTGAAATGTAAAACCGTTGAAAATTTTAAGTTTGCTTTTTGGAAAAGTGATAAGTTAGAATGCAATATTTCTTAATTCAAAGTTAAGATAAATGAATCAGCAAATAGAAATGAAACAAACCGTTTTTGTAGAACTTCAACATATGGTCAATGCTGTCTTCTTCTTGAACTTTTGAGCATTTGATGATTCGAATGGTGTATTCGTAACATAGAACATTTTTATTAAGTAGAAAACACCAATTGTACTTATATATACGAACTTTTTAGTAAATATACTCAAGTGTAATAATGTATACAACATTTTGTTAACTGTACTTATATATACACAACATTTTATTAAATGTACATACATGTATAACATTTTTATTTTATTTAAATAATTAAATTTTGGCAACACAAACTTTTGGCGTTCTTCTAATATTATGACAAAAAGTTTTTTACTAATTCGTACATAGAAACAAAATAAAACAGAAATGACAACTTTTAATAGATAAGTTTTGAAGCAATAATAGTTACAAGTGTTCCAGTAAATTCTGTTCTACTTGATTCAATTTAAAATGTAATTAAACGTTAGCGTTGTTTGGTGTGGTTATGCCTGGTTATCAGCGTGTGATCGTTGACAGCTGCGGATGTTGTAAGGCAAAATTTTTTGTAACCACAACATCCTCCCAAACAATTCTTGCAATCATTTCTTCTCGTTTTTGTTTCCTTGCTATTTTTTGTGCTGCGTTTTTGTTTACCGTTTATGCAACAATGAAAAAAAATGTTGACGAATGTTTCTCTAAATTGCCTGCTCATAGTGCAGTACAGGACAAAATTGACGATGCTATTTAAAAGACCCAGCAGATCAAAAATATCGCCGAGAGGCTTGTAGATCTCCATAAAAAAGAAGGAATAATTGATGCCACTGAGTGCCACGAGAACTCCTTGAGGCAGCTCAACAAACACAAACGACAGGACAACTGCAACCAACATCACAGTTGTCCTTACGCTTTCCTGAGTTCGTTCATTTCGAGATTTTGTTTTTTTATTTAGAGGAGTTGTTGAGCTGTTGGTAGCAGAAGGTTTGTAATCACTGGAGACTGCGTGAGTGTTGTGTGCATTTTTTGTTGAATTCAATTGGAAGATTGTGTTTGAATCGGCAGTTGTTGTTGATGGTTGTGTGATTGTTGTTGCAACAATTGTTGATGTTGATGTCGTTGTTGTTGCAACTGTTATTACAGTTGTTGTTTCTGTGTATGGTGAGGTTGTGTTTGGTGTGTCGTTGTTGACGACGTAATTATTGTTACCGCTGCTGATTGTAGCCAATGTTTCCATGACTAACTCCTCTGATGTCTTGTTAAAATAATTTTCATTCAGGAGAATGTTACGGGGATCAATAATTTGTGTCTTTTTATTTTCTTCGATGCTGTTTTTCTTTTTTAACTCAACTAAAATGTTCGAATTTGCAACTTCATTTTTTTCTTCTTCAATCTTTCTAGATTTTTTATTCGTCTTGTTGTTGCAAAACATTTTGCTTCTGTTAGACTGACCTGAATAAGATTTTTTGAAGATGTGCTGCCTGCTGGCTAGCAGTTGCTGTCTTTTCTTTTCGGCAATTTTGATCGTCACAATTAGGAGGAAACTCAGGACGGTCAGCAAAATGCAGGGAGCCAGCTTGAAGAAACCGGCGTATATGAAGTAAGTGACCTGGTAATTGTTGGTGGTTGGTGCTTGGTTAGGAAGAAAATTAATTGAAACTATCCAGCGTGAAATTTATATACATCAAAATGATTATTTAAATTAATGGCGTTTAAAATCAACCTACTTCAAAGAAAATTACATTAAAATAATTTTGTCAAACAGTTTCGAGAGATAGATAAAATGGCTAGATACAATAAATACATAGCTACAGTACAATACATTGATAAAATTAACAAAACAAATTGTAGATACAACAAATAGAAAAAATATACATATATAATAAATAGATAGATAGATACGATACATTGACACGCTACATAGATGCAACCAAGGAGTGCATAAATACAGCAGGTACATTCAGTTTCATTCTTCGGTCCAGCGGGTAAATCGATCATTTTTTATTTAAACATCATTAACATTTTTCTTTTTTGTTTATTTTCAAAAAATGACTTTAAAAATAAAGATTCAGTTCAAATAATCAGAAATTCCTGAATAATTTTTGCTACTGCGAGTGAAAGTGAATGCTATGTCGTTTAAAAACATCATTCAGGGTCTCGATCACAAAACTGGAACGACTCGCAATGCACCACAATTACACTGTTAATCCAATCAGGAATGCATCTGTTCAGATGAAAAAGGATAGGAAAGTGAATAATTGATCAATCTAGTGCTGCTGAATAAGAGTTGATGAGACACGTTCGTCTGGCTGGGTTAAGCGAGAAAGACCAATTAATCGTTACTACAGTATTTTTGCCGAGTTCTATTCGACAATGTTGTATATTATACTGACTGTTGATTGTGCAATAAGACGATGAGCATAATGTTATTAGCTGCAACCAACCATACGATGGAAACTGATGCTGGTGTAACTAATTGGATTAGAATAACAATTTATTTCTTGAAAAATGAGAAGCAGTCAGGAATGACATGCTAGTAATGAGCATTAGATAAGCACTTTGTAAGTTGAACACTGGGGATTAACGAGATACAACAAAACGGCTAACAAAAATATTCTTTTTATGCTGTCGGAAACTTCACATCGTCAAATCACACTTTAAAGGATGTTATAGCAGCATTCAAATACAACCAATAAGTTTGGGCCTTTTTTCATTACATTTTATAATTTCTTGACTTTTAATCGGTAAACAAAAATTAAAACTAATGAATATTCCATGTTGGAAAAAATATTTTAAAAAATTTATTCAAACTTTGGTGAAGTCATTGAAATATCAACGTTGTAAAGATTTTTGTTTAGATTTAAATTAAGAAAAAAAGCCAACCCTTTTGTAAAACTCAGTAGCGAAACCTTCGAACTTGTACCAATACTGGCCATGATCATCTTCTGCAATGTAGCACTGAATGTAGATGGGGATGCACATGAGGGGAGTGATGAGGTAGACGAAGATGATGGTTAGCAGGGAAGATCTCTGGTTGCAATGCACTGAACCTATTGTTGGATGGCACACCACAAGGTACCTGTGTTGATTGGTTTGGTGGTTGCTTGATTGGGTGGTTGTTTGGTTAGTTGGTTGGTCGATTGGTTGGATAAATAGTTTAAAAATTCATTGATGTTATGAATTCAGTTAATCGTTTTTAAAGTATTATAAACCACAAAACATTACTTTTAAATTAAAGCTTCAAATGTTAACTAAAAATTTGTTTGCATTGGAACCCGGATCAGACACCTTATCATTAGGCCATCCTGAGGTTCTTAACTGGTCAACGTACTAACAAATTATTTCAAAGTTATATTGATTACAGAGCACAAGTTTTTGAGAAGAGTTGTTTTTTTTAAATAAAACTTTGTTGAGAAACTTTGTAATAAACGGAAAAAAATTAGGATAAAAGGGAAGCCCAGTGAATATTTTTTGCTGTTTAAAGGGCAAACCTGATAGAGATTATTCCTTGCGAATAATCTTCTTGTAATTGAATTTAAAGACATTTACAGATCGACCCAAACAAATGACGTTTTTATGACTTAATTAAGGGCGCTTGTAAAATATTTTCACATGTTGTGGAAGGAAAGTGTGACATTTGGTGAGATTACTTTGAAATAGATTTTTTGTCGTTTGGAGTAAGATGGCCGTCATTAAAGGACAGTCAGAAGACAATAAAGTGAACAATTGAATTCAACGACATTATACGGAACAAATATTCATCGCAAACGTTTTTAGGATTGCGCACATTTTTGTATTTGAGATTTTTTCCCATTTTTTTTAAAAAAGTTTTAATTTGAGTTTGTTTTTTGCTGGAAAAATGCTTTTACAAAAAATATTTTTAATATTAGTTCACGAAGGTTTTAAAACCATGATTATGGCTTTGATCAATATGAATTAAACACATTTGTTGCGTAACGTATGTAGTACTCGTCGGTGTTTAATAAAAATTATACTGAATCAGCATTTGAGAAATTTTTGAAAATAAATGTTTGATGTTATTTATTAAAAATCAGCAAATCGATGAAACCCGCCAGGAGGATATCATACAGATGCCACAGATGACGTGGTTCAACTTCATGACGGAACACCAAATTGAAAGGTTGTTTTCTAACAAACTTTAAGATCGTTGTAAAGATGCGATGCAGGTGATGCAAATGTAGAAAGTAAGTGGACTAATCGTAACTCTGAAAAACAGTGCCGTTGCATTGACAGGTCATGCATGTCTAACTTCCTCGCTCAGTTCCATGCACTTACAAACTACTTTCCAAGTCACACGCTTGTCAACGAACAATGACGTCTAAATTTATTTTGCATGCATGTGCGAGCATCGTGACAGGCACTCAAACTTGTTTGGTTTTGTACTTAAACACAGAGTTGAAGTCGGTCACTACTCAATTGCTTTCGCAGTTGCTCACCGAACATTTTTACCGTCTGTTCTAACTTATCAGAATGTGTAATATAAGTAGTAATACAAAATAAATTATTAATTAACACAAAATAAATTATATTATTTTGTAAAACAATCTGAATGAAGAAGGATTAAATTTGAGTGCGTGGTATGTAGATAGGACAAAAATCAAACCAACAAAATAAGTGTGTCTACATTGGTCTAGATTAATAATATTTTAAAGGGTTAGTAAAATAAAAAGAAATCTTATTTTAAAGTGATAAAAATATTTCGCATGTGAGATCAATTAATTTCCATAATTAAAAAACATAAAAATAAAATTATCATTCGCTGCTACTGTAAACAATAATCTATTGAAATCAACGATTAGCATAATAAAAAACATAAAAGTTTCTTAATTTTCGCGACAAATTGAACATATAATTCAATATTTTATAAACATCTTTAAAAACGTTTCAGCTAATAAAATTTTTAAAAAATACCGAAACATTATTAAGGAACTTTTTTAATATATATCCCGATAAGACATAATTTTTGTGTTCACTTGATTAGAAACATTACTGACCTTATGATGATGTGAGTGATAAGAGATGATGAAGTTTGAAATTGTGGATACGTGAACGAAACCACAGATGAATATGATAGGAACATTTTACATTAAGACCTCATCAGAAAGGAATGCAGCATGCAAATGGCTGCTAATGAAACATTGTGTGTTTGTGGCAAGCTCTGATCCAGTGTCAAGCCTCTCCGACCATCGCTCCATGCTTCCACCAAATTACAATATTAATTAAAAAAAAATAAGAAATGTGAAAAAATTCCCTAAAAACTAATACAGAAGAAAATGAGTTTAATAAATCAAAAAATTTTAGGCCACAACAAATAATGAGAATGATGTTATGAGTGGAGAGAGAAAGAGAGAGAAAGAGTGTGTGTAGAGTAGATGCAGTTTACAAACGGTAGCCAAACGTCCACCATCATCTGAATCATTGATGATTCTCATCACCGCTCACCACTCAACGTCAAATGAGCCGTACACAAAAATACTTACAAGCTGTATGAACAACTAAACAAAAAACAAATGCATTGTTGAACTTCTCTCAAATAAAAAAATGTCAAATCCTATTTGATATCGTTATAAACCCCTCGACAAATTATGAAAACGTGTCCACAAATTCATTCTCAAGATAGCATTGCAAATATTTACATTATTACTGAATGTTTCTGTCTTAGTTTCATTCAATTCCTCATGACCCATACAAAGTTTCAATATTGTTCAACTTTAAGCAGACGTTCTAAAACTGAACATTAAACATTCGAATGGACCTCGTGCTAGCAATGTTTATTAACAAAATGTTTTCATTTTGAAATGTACTGAGCTATTCAACAGTTTTTGAATGTTAAATTTTCAAAGAAAATCTAAATTGAGGTAAACATTTTATCTTAATGAAGTCTGTAAAGTAGATTTTTAGGGGGTGCACGACCTAACGTTTCAAATAACAACGAACGTTTGATATATTTCTATTTAAAAAATTCATCCAACCCACTCAAAAAGCTTTTGAATGGAATGCGAATAATTAGCTGAAAACATGATGAATGTAATCAAAACATTCAACAATTGCTTCAAATGATTCTGCGAAACAAAATGGCGGCTCACTTAGGAAAACCCACGCACGGATTCAATCCATTTTCAAGGAAAATGCCCACAAAAGCGGCACAGAAAGGCACAGAAAGCTAACACACAAACAATTCATTTTCTGGTAGGCTAATCGCAAGCACACACACTCACATAAATTTCAAATATTTACTAAATAATTTTAATGTATCGAAGATTGTTTGTTGCTGTTTGAAGAGGAGAAGAAGACGAGATGAGATTTGTAATAAAGGTGAGGTGCAGATTCACCGCATGTAAAACTGGAGTTCAATCAAAATGTATCTATAAAAATTTTATGAAATTTACGGTGATGTTTACATTAATGACAGCTTGAATATAATTGCCAAAGTGAGTTTCGTGTGAAACTTTCAGTCATATTTTCATTGTTTAATTTATAAAAAATAAATAAGAACTAATTCGCATATTTAGATAGATTAACATTTAGAATAAAATTATGTTAGTCGAATTCGAAATAATATTTAATGGAATCCAGAATGTTTAAACGGCCTACTGCAATCTGCACAATCAATCAATCAAACTTTATGGTCAACATTGATATCAATACATTTCTAATGTTTAAAATGGGTCAAGTGCCAACAATTGTTAAAAAGTCAATATATGTTATAATACTCGCTGTCGTAACCGATTTACGATGCGACGGGTTCAAATCTTCGATTGAATAAAATACTCCAAACAGTTATTAGTTATTAAACTTTATTTACAGAAGAAATCAACTAATCGTTTATTTCCAGTAAATTCAAACTAATGCAACAATTAACTTTTAAATTGTTTAAAATCTATCGCTATGACAACGTCAACAAACAAATCAAATATTGCTTTAAATAATTCACCGAATCGCTATTCACGAAATCACAAAATCACGAATTTCACTAATCACGAATATCACTAATCACGAATATCACAAGCCTCTTACTGGCCAGGAAGTTGATGATAATTGTTTGAAGGCATGTTTTCAAGGCATCATAATCTCAGATAATCACGTTGAGCGCGAATGCAGCTGCCAAGTTTAGACAAACAATCATAAACAACAAGTCACACAAACAGCCAACCACACAAACAAACAACCCCACAAACAAACAAACCACAGATACAGCCAACTACACAAACAAACAACCACACACACACAACCACAAACAATCAACCACAAAACAGCCAACCACGAGCAGCCAACCACACAACCAACCTCACTCACACATACTCACACACATCTGCACTCACAGAATCAAACGGATATAATATAGACAATATAAAATATACACAAGTTAAATACACACAAACAACAAACTCACAAATACAAACAAACAACAGTCGTACGCAAACACAGAATAAACACTGGCATGTCTTCGGGCAGACATGTTTGTAGATATTGCGTGGCACGGCAACTTATTGTGAAGGATGCCACACAGAGTAAGCAGGCCTGTATAATTCAGTTTCTGTGCCATCGCTTGTAGTTAGCATGGCTTTCATTATATGAGTGCCACTCCCGTAATGATGATTATCTCAGAACATCATAAAATTTCATTCATCACCGTTTTATAATATGTCATTGCTCTATAGCTGCCTCTTTTGTTGACACCATAATTTTAAGCTCACAATAATTCATCTATTTGTACCTCATGAAGGGTATCGCAACAAACTTTAAATGTTTTTTAAATTTTTAGCGGTAAAGTTCAATGGTTTAACTGTTAAATGTTTTAATAAAAAAAGGCTTAAAATTTTTTGATAAAATGGTTGAGGCAAAAAATTGTTCATCATTTTAACAATATCAATTCTATGTAGAAATAAAAAGGAATAGTCAAAAATTTTGTTGAGAAATTTGTTTGACAAATAAAATGAATGAAAATATTGTTCAATATATATTAAAATTTTTTGAAATAAAATATCAGATAAAAGTTTGATGAAGCGTTGTATGTCTGACAAACAAAGGAATGATTGCTTACTTCCTATGCGGAAATGTGCATGTTGTTTTTGTGGTTTCAATCTTTATGATTGAAGAGATAACATCGCGAAATTATTCAAAAGCTTTCAACCGATGCTATTTTCAAAATATAAAACTCATTTCACAACATAAAACAAACAAAAATTCAGATGTTTTCCAATCATCATCAACCATTTAGATGATAAAAATTGTCTTCGGATGACGATGACAACATCATGGCACCAACAACAACAATCTGCTAAATCACCAAAGCGCCCATTTTACTGATCAACAATAAACAACATCTTCACCAATATTTTTAACGTTGTTTTTCAATACTTCACTAAAATGCTGGAATGTTCAACCAAAACATAGAAACCTTTTATTTTCCGTAATACTTTTTTCACACACACACACACACACACACACACACACACACACACACACACACACACACACACACACACACACACACACACACACACACACACACACACACACACACACATATATATATATATATATATATATATATATATATATATATATATATGCAATTATTGATGAAAATCACAGCATGTTTTACCAGTCACCAAACGGGTTTGAGGAATGTCCAGCAAATTCCTATTGTTGAATCTCAATCCTGGATAATCAGACGTTGAATCACGTTTAGTCAATCTACCTACCAAGTACGGAGGAGCACGCCCATTTAAAACTTTGAACATCAAAACAGCAATCTTAATGTACGAAAAATATATATATATATATATTTGTTTATTGAAGAACATAAAAAGTAAAATGTCGTAAATTGTGAATGTGAATCGGAAGTCAAACTGATGAAAATTGCGTTCCTGCGTTTTTTATGTCCAATTTGAAATGACGTTGAATTAATGAAAACTTACGTTTATTGTTGTTTATTTACATTTCAAGTTAAACATTTACTGTATTCATAGAAACAAATTTATTGTTTGAATATACATTCATTTAAAGCACATACTGTATATATTTTACATATACCGACAATCACATGCACTTAAATACATATACCTAATCGTTGAATTTATGCTAAATTTATGCTAAAAATAAAAAATGTTAGAGCAATTAGTCTTCCATTCGGGTAAGGTCACACAATATATAAAAAAATAACAAAAGAAGTCATCAACTCACCTGAAAACTGCGAGGAAAACAGTGAGCCACATGGCGATTGTGTGCGTCGTGATGATGAAGTTTGTGTTGAAGAGCAGGTACAAGACCCACCAGTAGTTATGCATTTCCGAGATCTTCTTCACGCAGTAAAAGTAGGTTGCGTAAGGAATGTAGCTGATGATCGTCGCCAGGTCCGCCAGGGCCAGCGCGGTCAGTATTTGATTGAAAGGACTGATCATGTTCTTGCGCGTCAACACGATGATGTTGCAGAGGTTGGACACGAAACCAAAGCAGCAAACGCACAGACAAATGTAGCCGTGGTAGGGCTGGTAGATGCTGTCGAATGCGCTCAGCTTATTACCAATCCACGTCAGATTTTCCGGCATGGTTTCATTCTGAGAATTATTCCACGGAATTAATGTTGTTGTTGTTGTTGTTGTTAACATTATTTTAGCAGACGTTGTTAGGTTTTCAACATTATTTTAGCAGACGTTTTTATGTTGTCTACATTAATTTAGCAGACGTTGTTATGTTGTCTACATTTGTTTTGTTTTGGTTGGTGTTGTTGACGAATGTTACATCACTTTTATTACATCGCATGGCAATCCATAGTCCGTGTAAAAACAATTTTTATTACGTTCTGTTTATTTTTTATTAACAGCTTTTATTGTACGTGTTGCATTGTGAGGAAAGCATTAACCGTAATACGGCCACCGTAATGCAGTTGTTATATTTTGTGGTGTCTACTGTTTTGTTATTGTTGTCCCTCAGCAAGTCACTGTGGTAGAAACAGATGTTGTTGAGCAATATAAGATGGAATTGCGATGTTGATATCAAATCAATCATGTTTGAAGTAGGACGTTTAATCAACTTTTGTAATTCTCAGAACCTGATGTAAATAAGTTACAATAAATTGTTGGTTCAGAAATTAATGCTAATCAACATTTGATGAATCGTTTTTTCATTAAATTTTAAGAGCTTGGAAAAATATTCAATCATAACTTTCAAAACTGTTGTTTTACTTACCTTATAAACATTTGTATTATCATTATGAAATGATATTCAGAGGGATGTTGGTGGAGAGCAACTCGACTCCGTCCTCCATAAGTTTCACTCACTTTACATTTTGTTGGCTGTTAAATTTGACAATTTTCTTTTGACAATTTTTTGGAAACTATCTTGAAAACCACTTGTATGAAAATTTTACATTTTGTATGCACTAATGTACAATGTGTGCTCGTTAACATCTGGCGCAGATTGAACTGCAGAGACGTGTGGTGGATATGTATGCAGCACTCTGTTGCACAAAAATTATACTTTAGATAATTTGGCGCTAAGTAAAAATATATATATGTATATGACGTCACATTACGCGCAGCTCTGCGTTTGTCAAATTAGGTTAATAAAAAATTTTAAAAAAAATTTTGTAATTTCAAAAAACTTTTGAAAATTTACTTATAAATTGGATGCTGTCAGCTTGTATTTGAGAGTAAATATTTTAAATGAAACTGACTTGTTTTGGACCAACATTTACTCTGTATAATTCACAATTCAATTCTTTTATTATTTTCCATAATCTCAAAATGCAAAATAAAAAACGTTAAAAATGTCTGCTGTGGAGTGTTTGGAAGATAAAATTCAACATCTTTCACATAGAGTTAAAAAAATTTCAAAATCTGTCAAAAATAAAATCTGCAAAATAAATAATAAAACTAATTGATAAATGAGGCTTTCTAACAAACAAAAAAGAACAAATAAGTATGGTTTATTTATGAAAGTTTATCAAGCTGATGAAACTTTCTGAATACATTTGAATATTTATAAGATTAAAACTCGGTACAACCTTTTAAAGTTCAACGTGCACTTACCTTAAGAACGAAGTACTCAGAGCAAAAACGAAATACCATAAAATCTGCAGGTGTGCAGCATTAAACATTGGAACATTAGACAGCGTGCAACTCACATCCAGAAAGATATGCGGACAACATGCGGATTAGCATGCATTGGGGAAGAGATTTCTCTGCTTCCTAGTTGATTATCATGTGCATAATTAAAAACATTTCAGACCTCCTGTCAACTCCGCACAGTCTGCACGCACTTCAATACCACATGTACGAGTTACATGCAAGTACTTAAAGGTGGGTCACTTACGGGCGCGACGACAGATGAATATGCAGGCATCCTTTAGAGATTCAACGTAGAAATCTCATATGAATCTAAATTATTATTATTGTTATTATATCAAGGATAGGTGTACACCTGCGTTATAAATGTTCCATCTATTCATATAAATTAATGTATAATGATTATTAGATATATTAAGAATTGCATTATACTTCCTATGCAGTATTTTGAGTAGTCTGTATAGTATAGTATAATACATCATAGTTTAGTGTAGTCAGCATTCAATAGAATGGGATAAAATAATTTTTTCATTCCGACTCCAACATTTATATGATGACCACCTAATTAATAAATTGATCATTATAAAGATGAAAATAATAATAATAATTATTATTAAAAAGAACTAATGATCGTAAATGTTGTTCTATAGCATTATTTTAGAGATTTAAAAAAACCGAAAATGTCACCGTTATGTTGATTTTATTATTTCGTTTAAAGATCATCCTATTGATTTGTTACTAACGTAACCCTGCGAGCGTGTGTGCCACATAAATGTCACTTCAAATCAAATGGGATTAGTGTTTTGCTGACAGGTTGTTGAATGATAAATATGAGAAAGAAGATGACAAGATGATGATGGAGATAAGATGATGATGAAAATGACGAAAATGATGATGATGATGAAAATGATGATGATGATGATGAAAATGGTGATGATGAGGAAAATGATGATGATGATGATGAAAATGGTGATGATGAGGAAGACGATGGTGTTAACAATATGGTAAAATTAAGACCTGTTGAAATATCGCAACAAATAATAAGATAGATTGTTATAGGGTTATAAATGTAAAATACTTTATTAAAACTCTTATGAATAATCTTTAAAAAACTTTTGTTTAAATAACATTTAATGAATTTCAAAGAATTTTTTAAATATTTTTAAATTCATTGGAATCCATGAATGGAGCCAAGCGCAAACAGACACCTCATTTATAAAATCCCAAAACCAAAATTTAGAACCAGTTTTACATAAAATAAGTTATATAATATTTAAAATGATTTATGCCAAAAATAATATACAGAGGTTAAATGTTGTTTTTTGTGAGAAATGCATTAGAATTTATTCAAATAAACCAATGAATAATGTGCGGTGGATGAAATGTCACAAGATGAAAAATTTTTATTACTTTGTAAACCGGCTATTCTAACATTGTGTGCAATCATTTATAATGAAACAGTGGAATAATTTCATAGGATCAAGGTAGAAGTTTTGGCTAAAATTTTGATAGATTAGATTTTTTTTTAATTGCTGACTGTAAAATGAAATTTATACTGTAAAATATACAGTAATGTTTAAATTTGATTGATATTTGCGCTATATAACAACTTTCAGTATAATACAAAAACCAAAAAAAAAGATTCAATAAACAATAAGTTCTACTATTTTGTGCACGCAATTCTAAAATTATTTTTCAAAATAAAATATCTCAGATTTATCTGTAGATTAGCTACAAATGATTGACAAGTTTTTTTTTCTTTGAATTGTCATCCAACACTTTCTGCGATGAATAAAAAATAAATAATTTAATCGATTGTAAGAAGATCATTACTTTTTTAATTGCCACACTTGACAAAAATAAAAAATATCTTCACCTTAGTGCCACTTGAAAAATTCATAAAATGTTAAAACATTCGATAGCCTTCTGGAGTTTTTCTCAAATCGATAATTACGAAGAAAATGTGAATGTTATTTGGACTTGATCTACGCAAGAATTGATTTGTTAATCTTCACCATCCTGAGCTCGCTCTTATAAACATTGTCCACAAGCTGATCTACGTTGTTCCACAAGGCTGGTTATTTATAGTTTTTGGCTACTGGCTGGCTTCCTGTTTTTTAGAATGTCTAGTTGCATTTTTTCAATAAAACATCTTAAAAACTTTTATCTAAACTTTTTGTGTTCTCTTCATTAGATTAACGAATTTATCCATCTCATATTGTTTACTTATTTTTATAATTAAGTTTACTAAAACAGTTATTACATATTCTGATACTCACAAATTGATAGTTTTTTGGTCAATTTTTAGACTTTATTTCATTATTGTTTTAAATTTGAAATAAATCATACACCATTGAAAAAATAACTTTCACGAGATATTATTTTTAATTTTCGTATTCACAAACTGATCATAATTCTAAATATAACTATTTATTGAATTTAATTTGTTTTGAAAATCTTATTTTCTTAAATGAAATAATTTTTGTCTATTTAAACAAAAGTTAAAACATTCATCATTTACATGAGACTGATTCCCTACCTGCTCAAACATTTTTATTTCAATGTTTTATATGAGCAGTTCTGTAACATTTGAAAATTTATATTAAAATTAATTACTGGTGAAATAATCTTTTTTTTATCATCATTAAACGGATCAGCAAAAATAATTATTTTTTGTTTCAATATCTTAGTTCTATATATTATTATCAACTAGCAACAAAGTTTGCAATCCTTATTTCATTTGTGCGAATTTGGATTAGGATTAGAACTCAAACATTATGCGAAACATGAATAAAAACGTTTGTAAAATATAAAAATAAAACAAAGCAGCAAAATATTCTCTCATTCTCTGTCTATATACGTGGCTCTGGCAAGAACAAAACTGCTTTCATATTATTCACAAATTTAAACATTCAAGCCACACAGGTTGTACTGCACTATCCACACCACACAACCTCCACCCGCCATCACTGCACGCGCAAGCACCGCATCACACGCACACTCGTGGCTTATGATGGTCTTTTAGTTTTGGACAGACAGCATTCGAACCAGGCCATTGCGTAACTGCATGGAACATGGCACTTTTATCGACTGAGCTAACGCGCCAACGAGATGACAATAAAAATAATAAAGCTTAATGAAAGAAATGTTGTTCAATGGATTAATTTTTTGTATAATGGAAAGATGGTGGGGGCATTCACGATCGTGCAGCGAAATTTAACTACAAACTTTAATGAGTTCTTTAATGAGTCCTTATAAACTCTCTGCCGTTTAATAATGTCTCATTCTTTTAAAATATGTCAAACAAAAAAACATAAAAAAAAAATTTTTTTAATTAACTTATGAACAGGTGGGTAATAATATGATCTCAATATTATACAGTATTATATCGCTATTATACTATTATACCTGTAACAATAAAATTAAAGAACCTTTTTGTAAATACAGCTGCCTAAGAATTTTTACATTGCTGAAATTTTCAAGAAGACTCGCCAGCAATTGAAAAGAACATAAACATTGTGGAAGAATGAATCGGATGAAGACGTAAAGCATGGTGCCGGAAGTTTATTTTACATTGGCATTGTGGCGGTGGGACATAACATACGCAGGCACACGCTAATAAGTGGCATGTTCCTTTCCTTCCTTCCTGCCTTTGACGGAGAACATAAACATCGGTCGTCTGCTCTGTATCAATTGTCGCAAATAACTAAGCAGATCATTAATGACAAGTTCAAAACTGTGCTGATGTCGTCCGTCATGTTTCTGTCCAGCTTAATGTTACTCTGTGAATGAGATTCGAATTTCCTAATAAACATTTTAAAAATTTGTTTTTATTGTAAACAAAATTTGTTTCTTCAAATGCATTTTAAAAGGAAAGTTGTTTACATATAAAGAATGTTAATTCGCTGGTGACAATCACCCATGAAATGCATCGTGAACAACGATCACACTGATTATTTCTGGGAAGGCCACTCTACTGTACAATCGTTCTGATACAAGTTCAAGATACAAGGCTTAAAATGTGTACTATACCATTTAGAAGCCAAACATCTGAGAGTTTTATTAAACACGTTGTTGTGCAATAACTTGAAATAAGTTTAATTTTGTAAGTATTTCGAAAAAAAATTTGCTTTTTAAAATGTTTCTTCGAATTTAAACGAAAATTTTCAAGTGTTCAGATTGAAGAGAATAAGACTTTCTTCCAACTAATTTTATCACAGAAGATTTAAATACAATTTATTCCTGCTTTTCGTTGGCATTTCCTGAAAAATTATTTAGTAACGAAGACATATTCACAGTATTATAAGGGCAGGTTCATTAGATTTATTTATGGCGTTAAAGCTTAAAAATTGAAAAAATATATTGAACATAACTAACAAAAAAAACAAATAAAAATTAGTAAACATTTTTAATTAGTTATAAATATACAAACATTTAAACAACTAAATGTATACCTTTAACATGCAGCGGAATAAATAATACCAATAACTTGACTTTAAAAATTATGGTGCTATAGGTAGTTGAAAAAGTTGATACCTCCAACTTGAAAGTTTCAAGTTGTTGCTGGTATATATAGACTCAAATTTAAAATTCAAAGAGCACATTAATTATATAAAGATTGAAATTAATCGTCACATTGCTTAATAAAATATGGAATCCCGAAAAGAATTCTTCAAACGTTATATTACACCTTAATATATTCTCTTCTACAATATTGTAATCTTATATGGGGAAACACATTTAAATCTTACCTAACGCCATAATACAATGATCAAAAAAGATTTTTATTAAATTTTTATTGATGAATAACGGCAAACTAATGATATTTTTAACAAACAACAAAGAAATTTTATCAATACTGGAGATAAATGACTACAAAACTTGCCGTTTCATTATTAAAGTTCATTTCCAGCTTTTAAAAATCAGCAGCTCTCCGTCAGAAATATTTGCAACTAAGGAATCATCAAATGGAATAAATTGCCTGATTACATAAGACGCTGTTTAATATTTAGACCTCATTAATATAAATTAAAAAAAATTTTCCGTTGTGTTTATCTTAAATTTATAATTTTACACAATTGCTGAGATGAAAGTTTATTTTAGACGGAGTGAGAGGATTGCTTGTGACGATGACAACATGTGTGAACGTGTGCAAATGAATATGCCTATGTCCAGGGGGTAGGAGCATGTTTGATTGACTGACGATGATAACAGATGAGTTAATTTAGCATTAACTTTTCAACCTCGATTCACATTCACGCCAATGATTGCTTCCTTCATCTGACTTCTATGTCTTTTTTTGTTTCAATGTGATATTTTCTTTTGTGGAAATGATAATTTTTGTGGTGCCGTACATTTGGAATAACGTTGAAATGTAATCAAAAATTTTTTCAAATGTTTACAGGTATTTTGCAGTTATTTAATAATGTCTGTAACAATAGTAACTATAGGTGCTATAGTAAACAACATTCATTTTGTAACACGATACGTAAGTTTTTGAGG
>NW_008704902.1:3063163-3147468 GCF_000326865.2 Helobdella robusta
ATGGTGAATTACATTTTAGTCAAAGGATATCAGATGGAAGACAAATCATTACGAAATTAATAAAAACTGATTGACTATTGCAGAAGTTTCAAGTCAACTTAGGCCTCAAAAACTTACGTATCGTGTTAAAAATTGAGTGGATTTCACGCTTGAATGACTTGCGATGCAGTGCATTTACATTTCATTTCGCTCCGTTTGTTTGATCCGCTCGGTTTCCTCAAGCTTTCTGTCAATGATGTGATAGTTTGTATGACTGCATTTGCAGTGTTCCCACAAAACTATTCATCCTCTATAGCTTACTAAGTTACTATGTGTAAGGTTTATTGGAGTTAATGACTGCTTGTACTTGGATTTATTACCAAATCATGTTTACGTTTAATATTTGTGGCGGTTTTAAAAGGAAGACAAACTAAATGAGCACTAAACCGACGATTCTCATCTTGAAGATATTATTTATTTTGTTGTTCGCTTGTCTGTTTACGATGATAACATCCATCATCAACCGCTGTCGCTTCGTGTTGCGCATACTTCACATGTTAAAAGATGCGATACGGCATTAAAAAGAAAATAATATAAAAACTGGTTTTCTTGAAACAAGAGATTCAAAATTCTAGATTCATGCTACATGATATAGAATTCGTAATAGATACGCAATACCTACATGATACATGATACATGATACGTGATACATGATACGTGATACATAATATACGACATATATATATGTACATATATCAACATATAATGACTTGCAAAATATTCAATTATTATATTGGATTCATGTTGCAATCGGCTACCGCTAATACATGGCATTTTATAGTTTTTGTGTTGGTGCTCATTTAAACATTAACAGATTTACTTTTGAAATGACGAACAGCAAAAAGCAAAATTCCAAATAATCTAGCAGTTGTGAGGACGTTAATGATGATGAATTTTGCATAGAACATGAAACACAGCGAGTAATGAGTATGAGGCAGATAAGGAAGAAACTTGCGATTATGATGAATAGATAAGATTGAAAATCTTATCACAGACACGGACTCCAACAAAACATCTAATGTGTAATAATATTCATCAAAAACTTTCACCAATTATCAGTAATCTAATTCATAGTAATTGATTGATTGATTGATTGATTGATTGATTGACTGACTGACTGACTGACTGACGGACTGACTGACTGACTGACTGACTGACTGACTGACTGACTGACTGACTGACTGACTGACTGACTGACTGACTGACTGACTGACTGACTGACTGACTGACTGACTGACTGACTGACTGACTGACTGACTGACTGACTGACTGACTGACTGACTGACTGACTGACTGACTGACTGACTGACTGACTGACTGACTGACTGACTGACTGACTGACTGACTGACTGACTGACTGACTGACTGACTGACTGACTGACTGACTGACTGACTGACTGACTGACTGACTGACTGACTGACTGACTGACTGACTGACTGACTGACTGACTGACTGACTGACTGACTGACTGACTGACTGACTGACTGACTGACTGACTGACTGACTGACTGACTGACTGACTGATTGATTGATTGATTGATTGATTGATTGATTGATTGATTGATTGGATTGATAGTAACTACTCAATGATTATTTTTTGATTTAATTAAAAGATGATAACATTCACTTGGTGAAACAAATGTTTTAAAAGAAAATGGATAAAAACCTCTGATAGATGAGAAATTCTTGACGGTAAAAGCTAATCCAAACTTGACAGCAATTTTTTTTTCCTTTTGGTTGTCGAACAGGTAGGTAGGTAGATAGATAAATAGATATATACATAGATAGATAGAAAGATAGATAGAAAGATAGGTATAGAAAGGTTAGATTAGTATCTGTCTACACAGGTAGACAGATACTAAATGATGCTGTTAACTAGACTCACAATATTCTTAGCAACAAAGGGTCATGATATGTAAAAAATAATAAAGTACCTTATTTATTTTTTCTTAAAAAATCAGAGATAAGATGAATGTTCTCAGAAGACGTAAGAACAGATCTGCACCTCAATTCACTTCCTAAGACTTCTTTTATACCTTTACCTTCTTAGTGCCTCTTATATATACCTATATACATATGTAATTATATATAATTATATAAAATTATATATAAATATATATATATATATATATGTGTGTGTGTGTGTGTGTGTTTGTGTATGTGTGTGTGCGTTTTTGCGAGTTTGTGTGTGTTTTTGTGTATGTTGCTCTTATTAACCGCATTTACATATATGCATCTATAATTGGATGTGTTTGTGTATATAAATATATATATATAATATTATATAACGTTATTAATAATGTTCTGTCACAAATGTCAAATATAAAAGTGATCTTTATAAATAATTGTATTTATGATAGTCTAAACCCAAAACACTAAATATATATTAATATTCATATACGTTTTTGTATAAGTGTATATGTTCCTTACTGAAATATCTCCTGTCTTATATACGTACTGTACAGTTATATATGTTTGCAGTTAACTGTATTACACACACACACACACACACACACATACACACACACACACATAATATATATTTATTTATATAAAGATATATACAGACGTTAAGAAGAATAAATGTTACCATCAATTTATGCTTCGACCTCCGCAACTTATTTTTAAACAAAGATTACCGGAGATAAGCCGGAGTTGATGTTATGCGTTGTATAAAATGACAAACAATTGGATGAGACAATACATTTTATCAATTGCATTCCAATACACCTGTTATTGTATCACAGTTATGCATTAATGTGGCGATTGATATAGTCATTTATTTATCTGTTGAGATTTCGGCATGCTGTTTGACAAACGTGTAGCTGTTCCAATTACTGATCCAGTTATAATTGAAGTATAGTTAGCACGCAACAACAACAACTACTACTACTACTACTGGTATAATATTCTGCCTAGTGCCGATAAAATAATTTGTCTCTGGTATCTGATATTCCATTTCGATATGATACCTGCTACATTTTTTCTGATACTTCATTTGCATTCAATACTTACATCGTCAACGTCTGATACATTTTTCATTCACGATTGATACTTACTAATACTTTTTAATCTACAAACCGACCATCATTAATTTCATTTTGGAGATAAGGGAGTACTGCTCTGACCAGCTAACACAAAACTGTTTGCTCACTCATCTTATCATTCATAGTATTTATACACGTATTATATATATATATATATATATATATATATATATATATATATATTCATATAAATTCATAAATATATATATATATATTTATATACATTTATAAATAAATAAATAAACAATATATGGTATGAATACTTTTGAATTTTGAATATTGTGAATAAAATTATTTGAAGATGTATGTGCATCTGTGTCTGTATGAGTGTGTCATCTGTTAGATTCTGTCATTTTATTTCTATCATTTTTTTTGCAATTTTTCAAACAGCCAAAAATAATCGAAGGAAGTCTAGAAGGATGGCAGGAGAATAATTGTTTCATCAATCCCAGCAAAGGGAAACTTCTACTGCAAACAATTGCTCAAAGCATCGCTTATGCAACATTCTTAATCTTAAATAAACAGACTGTCTTAATCAAGTTTTGTTCTTCCTACTACAATCAACTACTGCACCATCTTTGCAACACATTTACAAACACACCACACACCACACACACACACACACACACACAAACACACCACACCACACTCTAACAAACAAACAAACAAATGAACGAAATAACAAAAACGGAGAAATAAAACATTGGTATCAATCAAAGTCGGCGGGATTTAAAATGATGCTAACAACAAAAATACACCTATATATACACACGTAAACACACATACTTAAACACTCAAACACACACCCACAAATCTTTCAATATTTTTTTCTGAAAGGCCGTACGACATACAGGATAAAAATATGTAAAAAAGATACTGAAGAATTGTCAATGTTCAAATCTTTTTTATTTCACTTTCTTCATCTCCAAACTCAAATTGGAAAAAAGTTTTTCATTTGTGGTTCGTTCTTTTCTTACATAGACTGATTGATAATTTTCAATGTAAGTGTCCCGAAACTTTGTAAACGTGTTTCAATCTACGAGTAGTTTATGTATGACAGTGCAAACAAATAAATATAAGTTTAGTTAAAAAATATTTACTTCGATTATTTTTATTTCTTATCAGTTCACTAGTTGCCTCAATAAATTTTTTAGGTAGCATGTGAGGTGTAGAGAAAAGAGAGAGAGTGTGTGTTGTTGTTTATATCTTTGTACATTGAAACGTTTTTAGTGTTTTACCGCTTGTAATTTTCACTAAGCAACTTGATGAAGTTGTAGTGTACGTAGAGTGGCAAGATGAAAGTATGTAGTTACGTGCGTCTGGGGCTTATCTGCACGTCTTCCTAATATTTCCTCATGTGTTTTAATGTCAGCATCGTCAGCGTGCTAATCCTCACTGACACATCTAGAACGATAAATACGTCTCTAATTATAAATTGGGTTTCTTTTTACAAGCGTACGAAAGAAACACAACAAAAAACACAACAAAAAACACAACAAAAAACACAACAAAAATAAAAACCATTAACAACAAATCAATAACGACAATAATATTGACAATATTAATAAGAATAAATTAATAATTATAAATAAATGATGAAAATAAAAGGAGCAGCATGTACAAGTGGAGTTGTACTAATCAGTCTTGTGTGAGTAAGTACAGATGGACGATCACATAAATATCTATAGGCGCATTTTGAATAGCATTTTTGTTCCATGATTAATAAGGAAAGGCTAATGAGTTAGTTGTCTGTCAGTCAGTGTTTTTGCTCTTGACGTTTGTGAAATTTGAAGAAAATTTTAAATTAATTTATATGGAGCGTACCAATTCAAAGATGAATGAACTGCACGTTTGTACTGTATACATGAGTATGATGAATAAAGATTAGAGAGTGGATACAAAACTATTTTACATGATCCTAAATTTAATCAGATACAAAGAAGGTGCATATTTTGTGAGCAGAAAATGTTCATTTTGATTTATTTTGGATAATTCCGATCAATTGATTGATTGATAGTTCAATTCCATAGCAGTTACATCATTATTACGACAGCCGAAACATCGCTTCAACATCATTTTCATAATTTCTCCATCATCATGCAAAGCTATTTTGCATGATGATGGAGAAGCTATTTTGCATGATTTTGCATGATGATGGTTTGGGGTGGGCATATCGCATGATGTTGTTTTACATACAAAAATTACCTCGAGAATACTTTATTATTTTAATATCTCCAACATGAACAAGTATAACCACAACGTCTCATTACAACATACAACAGCACAACACATAACAACAAACAACAACACGCAACAACAGCAGACGCAACAACACTTTGCCACACCTGAGCAAAGCACTAAAATAAGTACATGGCTCATTCTGTAGCGTAGGAACGTGCAGGTCGGTGTCAATTGCCACAGACTCATTTATTTCCATTTGCCAGTCAACCAACTACACAATAAGAAAGACATCATGAAAGTTATAGAGGTTTAAAATTTAATTAAAGTTGCACCAGAAATGATTGATGTATAGTTTAGCCCTTCCCTTCGGCTAATAAAAAAACTTTTAAAATAGAAAAAAAAATTTTATTTATGGTTATAAAAGAATTGGTTCCTATGCCTCAATTTCTATTTAAATATTAACTTGTGCTACAAATGTCTTTCCTACACAGCGAATGAATTAATAGCGAAAGAAAGCGCGCTCATTTATGATATTTGATTATATGACATTTTTGAAAATCACTCAAAATAATGACACGATAATTTAATTAAATTTCATTAGCAGATTGGTAAACATTAGATAAACAAAATAGAAACCACTGCCTGCATTTACTGAGTAAGTTGCTCTCTCCAACAGGCAACGTCAACGTCAACATTTTTGGCAGGCACTCAAACGTCTTCAGACTTTTATTGAATTGAACATCCATGTGAACAGGCAAGTTTTGAAATATACCTACTTGTTACTACTACATAATCTTCACTGAAAATGAATTGTACATTTCATTTAGCAGTATTAAAATAATAATTTAATGAAACTAAACTTTAATCATACAAATTTTTCAATGATTAATCTTTCCAACGATTCGACACTACATATCTGCGTGCTTTTCTTACTTTCCACGTTACGGTATTGAAATATAGCGAATAAAAGCATTAAATGTTGAAGCAAAACTTAGCAATTCATGGAAATTGTTGGTTTTATTTAACATTGTGGAACGGTAGTTACAGCCCGCCTGACAAATTGCCATGATGCTGTCCTAACGTTGTACTCTACGCATTAAACAACTCATTCCATTTGGGCCAAATATGAGAAAATAAATCACAGAAGCCTTCTTTGGATGATTGCCTCATTTGTTACTTTTTATCAACTGGACCACACAAATTTTTCCACGAACACATTCGCAAGACGGGTCCGTACACGCGCCAACACACATATATCTGTTTGTGTTCGTGTGTGTGTGTTCGTGTGTGTGTGTTCGTGTTTGTGTGAGTGTATTTGTATGTGTTGTGTAGTAGTGTAGTGTGTGTTTTGTATGTGTAGTGTCAGAAAGATTAGAAATAATAATCTCTTTGCTTATGTATATGTACTTATATGTTAGAATAATTTTCTTTGTTTCCATTTATTTTTTGGGGAACCTTGTATTCTGAATGCATGCGGAATCAAAAAAGAAGAACAACTGTGGATTGCAGTTGTTATTAATGGTTTCAATTTCAAATAAAAATGTTTTCTAGACTTTCGATTACACAAAACTCCATCCTGTTTCTATAGAATAATTTGAAATAATTAAATTAAAGATGATGTGAGTCTGTATATTCATTATGAATAATTATAACTTTATGGCTTATTCATATTATTTATTTGTGTATTCTGTCGGGGCTCAGAAAAGATAGATATATTAAAAAAAAGTTACTTTGATCAGCCCTTGGACTTTCATAAAATTTTGTCATTCTCTATATTTCCATTTAATTCATTGAATTTAGGCAAACACTTGATTCGTTCAAGATTCGCGATTGGCGGATGAATTGGTATAGATATATGAATGGATGGAGGCATGGATGAATGTGTGGATGAATAGATGGATAGATGTATGTGTGGATGAATAGATGTATGAATAAATGCATGAACGAACGAATGAATGAATGGATGGAGATATGGACGACTGGATGGATGAACGGATGAATGATTGATGGACAAATGCTAAAAAAATGAATATAATGAAATGACTTTATTTTATTGCGTGGGAATGACGTCAAAGCACGTGACTTGACGGAGCACTTTCAAGATGAATTATTATTTTTTATGTTATTGAATCGTTATCATTATTATTATTCCCTCCATCGTCACCCTTATTTTTATTAGTATTATTGTTATTGGCATAAAGATTGTGGTGATCTAGATATTGCTGTCTATGCTGACGTCATTGCATGTTAGCGTCATTGAGAGGTTCATGCGATGGAATTGAGGTCATTTAAATGCCATGTACCTGATGTCATCATGGGGCCATTAGACTACCCTTACGTTCACTGCATCCATGCAAACATGTCTCAATTTATTCTACTGTTGTTATTATTATTATTATTATTATTATCATAATTATTATTATTATTTGCCGGTTATCATTTTGTATTTATGCCTCACATTTTGTAAAGCACAGTTTCACACACGTTTGGATATTTTTAAAACAGCGCGTTTTTATTATAGTTAGCATGTTTACAACTAGATTTAAAATTGAATTAGGTTATGTGTTATTGTTATGTGTGTGTTATGGTTATTTGGTAACATTTATTATGAAGATTGTTATAATTAGCTGTAAGTTTTCATATTTAACCTGTCAGAAAATTTTTTTTCCAAAGAGATTGAATAACTGACTGACGCGACATGTCAACATCAAGAAATTAAAATTTGAAGACTTTGGAGAAATTAATCAAATGAACTCAACAGCTTCAAGTTTCTCTTATTCTATATTGAAATTTAAAAAGCTCTCAAATTTATCAAATTTTTCAAATTTATTTTGAAGTTTTTATTTTATTCTGACATCATTGTCTGAAAAATCATTTCGATTTTGAAAAAAACACACTCAAACATTTTATTTTGAAAGTATTCGAAATTTTATTTGACAGCTCTTGTAAAGTCTCGAATTTAAAAATATTCTTTGACTTTGTTTTGATAATTTTTTTGAATAAATAAATAAATGAACACCATTAGTTAGTTTCTGAACGGATGCAAGTAAACAACCTCCGTGCTTTAAGCTGAGGTTTACCGAAAATTTATTACAGAATAAATAATTCAAAGAAACGTCAAACATAAATAACTTTAAAAATATAAGAAGCTTGGTCAGTGTAGGTAAGGACACAACAACTGGATGTGTGGCAGTTCTTTATGCTAACAACATATTGTTTATGTGGACAAGAGTTTTAGGAAAATAATTTGTTTATTACGTGGGCAACAATTACTGAGCGTGTTGTGAAAGATTCTGCGATTGTGGCGTCTGAATGTTTAATGAATCATAAAAACGTATTCATAGAAACAATTTATCTTTCAGACGACACCTTTAGTTTATGTGCAGAATTTGTTGTCTATCGTGTTATGAAAAATTGTTTGAGTATAAAGTATTGACTAGATGAAACAGATTGAAACAGATGAACACCAATTTATGTTTAAGGTATATGTCGCGTGTTTTGTGTAAATGAAAATGATTCATGGATAATTAACACGACCCAAAATAAAGAGACCGGTGAAGCGCTTCATACGATGCAATTAATATACATAGGTACGGGTTTCCTTGCACGGCAAACACATTTGATGTAACATGCAAATGGATTTTTTATTAGCTTCAATTTGTTTTTACTCTTTACCTTCATTTTCATTTTCAGTATCGGAATTAAAAAATCAATAGTTTAGTCTTGTTTCTAGTCTGTGCTTCATGTTCATCTAAATAGTTTGTCGTTCATAAAAGGTTAAAGGTCATTTCTCTCTTGTACCCTTGTTTCAGAGGTATCAACGACAAACACACACACAGCGTATATGAGCACGCATCACCCACATTGCATTTGAGAGGTTGGGATCTTTTTGCATTCGAAACCAGTCACTGAAACAACAGAACCAGGCGCCTTTAACCATTACGCCATCATGTTGGTATTCATTTTGATATTTATGTTTACAATCATGTTTATGTTTCAAATTATATATATATATATATATATATATATATATATATATATTTATGAATTTCGCAGAAGAGCCTCGTAAACATTGCAAAAACACCAACGGCGGCTTTTACGTTTACTGATAAAACTTGTAATTTGAAGTGTAGGCGGTGGGGTAGGGTTGCTATTCTATTCTGATGTCATTGGAAATTATTTTGGTTTCAGTTTCGTTTTACGGCTTCTTCATCTCCATCCTTTCCGAGAACTTCATTACAACACGAACAAACTCTTCCAGAGGATGTTGCTGTTGTGTGATTAATATGTTTTACTATTTTCACTTTTATTATTATCTTTAGTACACTTTTTAATATTATTGTTATTACAGTTTTAATAACAATAACAACATTATTAATAACATTATAAATTTAGTTGTAATTTAAAAAAGTATTTTCATTTATATTAAAATTTATTCCCTCCCAACATACATTTTTTTACCATAAAAAACTCTTTCTCTGAAAAAAATAACTTCATAAAAGATGAAAGAGGCACCTAAGTAACAAATACTTAACTTTAAAAAATTTTAAAGTGATCTCAAAAGTTCAAAACAGGAGAAAGAAAATCAATCATGACTAATGAGAGAAATAATTGGAACGAATTTATATGCTATTTGAATGGTAAAAATCAGTAAATTTTAAAAAAGATTAACTCGATATTAATCTGAAATAGAAACAAACTACCAAAGCATTTTACTATTCAAGCCAATCTGACTAACTGAAAGATTATGTGAAATATTCTTTTTTTTGGTATAGTGAAAGTCAAATGATTATTTTTTCCTTTATATTGTTATAACCGACCCCTTGAACTTGTAGGGTATGGTTATTTTTCTTTACGCGGATTCTTGATTCCTAAACAGACTTATTTTAGATGACTTTATTAGAAAGAAAACAGAGCTGGCAATTGCCGTAATCGATCACTCGTTCGTTCGATCGTTAAAATCGTTAGAATACAAAACAATAACTAATCAACAGTTAAATCACAGGATAAAACTAATCGTCAATAATTAAGCTCTTCTTAAGCTCTTCTTAAGCTCTTTCTTGACCGTAAACCCTAAGTATCCACTTCTCGGAAGATTATCGTAATTCACTCGCAGACCGCGTGTAGAATTCTTCGTGACAAACTTCTCCTTGGGCGTTATCGCTAATTTGTTTGCAGTACGCACACAAAATATCTCTGCAATAATAGGACTGCCTGAAACTTCTTCTGACTTCTTCGTAATTCTCGTCGTTCGTTGCTATTTCGTGCACTCCTCTCTCTGTTTTCTCTCCCTCTCTCTTTTTTTATCGTTCTTGTTGTCGGTCTATTTATACCTCGCTTTCTTTTACAATCATCGACATTTTACAATACGGTTTTCATTGGCTCCGCCTCTTAACTAAATTATCAAGCGCTTCACTTTAATTTATAATTACCAATTTTTATCTCGCCTTCACGTCTGTAACAATATGTTTGTAATACACGCCACGTACGTACAACATGTGGCTTGTGGCATGCCTGATAGCGGTAACCTAGGTGCTGTGAGACACATTTCTAATTCGCACTCAATAAACTTAAATAACGCTTCAATGAACAAAAATATATAAATATTATTATAGAATATTCTTGCATATAAAATTATAAATACAAATGTGTGTGTACATATGTTTCAAGTTTAAAGTTTAAATACTACATTTGAATACAACTCACACACACACATACACAACACACACACACGTATTATATATATATCTATATATATATATATATATATATATATATATATATAGATAATACGTCTTAATCCTATGTATAAATATATATATTATATATATATATATATATATATTATATTGGATTAAGACTGTCAGAAATGCAATCATTGATGAAAATCACTGCATATTCCACGTCAGAACTTGTATTTATATTTAAAACCCGCAAAGTATTTTAATATATAATAATTTAAATTGTAATATTTGAAAAAAACTGTGTTGTATTGAAAGTTTTGTTATTCAAATAAATTTGAAATGTTAATTTAGAAAAAAAAATCACAACTGACAAGTTTCATCAACTGTTCGTAGGAAGAATTATAGGAAAACCTTATCAATATTGTTGCTGTGTTTAGCCAAGAAATTTCCTATTTTCTTATAACATTTTGTTATGGAGCAATTTAATCGTAAATGTTTTCGATTGAGTTATATTTTCTTCAATGTGTTTCTGTCCAGGGGGTTATTTGTCCGGAGAGTTTTTTGTCTGAGATGTTTTTCCGATGGTTTTCCCGAAAGTTTTTTGCGGAAGAAAAAAAGTTTTTTTTGTCAGGCTCTTGAGAATATTATTTTATGCTATTCCTTTGATTTGGCTTCCTTGAAACAGGCACGCACATTCCGTGCAATTGTTTATGTCCGCAATCAAAGGTGGACGTGCAGCTTCTTACTACGCATAAAAAGTTGTGGTCGTATATTTCAATTAGGTATAAGACGCCGCGCATCATGCTTAGAGACAATTCTATCATACTCCAATAAAGGGAGGACTATAGGCAGAGACGATAAAAAACAGAAATGATGATGTACGAGATGTTGCGAAGCGTTCAAGTTCAGAAAGAATGTTTTAAAATTTTTGAATAAATCAAAATCACCTTGATGCATTAATAACAATATTGGACGTTACAAAATTTAAAATCAAACGTCCAACAAGACTGAAAAATCGGCAAAACACGTTCAAAAATGTTTGCTGTATATGTTATATATATATATTTTTATTGCCTATTTCATTGGCCATTATGCTGATGTGCACATGGCGCTGTAATAAATCACATTATTATTATCATATATATGTTACTACGATGTGTGTATCATGATATATATATATATATATATCAAATATAGTCAAACAAAATTAAAGATATGATGAAATTATTATTATTTTTATAGCTATTTTATTCAAATTTTATCATAAATTAATAATCGATAATAGATATATGGTCAACATTGTTTGATTTAATTTTTCTAATTTCTAGGAATACATAGTTTAATATTTCAGTTTTGATTTGAAATGTTCTGTGGTATTTCACCAACTGAGACCTGTTGAGTCCTCTGAAATTCTATGAAAAGAAGTTTAACACACAATTTTGAAAAATTAAATTAATGTAAAAAATTTGAGCGCAAATCGTTCGCGGTGAACACTACGGCACCTCAACATTTATTTAAATTGAAAAAATTCAAAATGATGAAAATAATATAAAAATTTTCTATAACATTCCTCTGAGTTTTATGACTGACAATTAAAAATTTTTGTTTCACTTTTTGCATCTAAAATAATTTTTTTGATCGCAAAATATTATTTTTAATCTCGACCCACGGACAAAAGACATCCGAAGACGTGAGTGTCCATTTCATATCATTTCAACGGCATGTTAAAACTTTTCATTTATTCAGTTACCTAGTTTGTTTTTTTTCTTTTTTAATTCATTCATTGTGCTTAGATGGATGGCCAATAAATAAGGCTTCAGAAAGAACTTGAATGAAGCATCCGGTAGCCAGTTGTTCACGCTTACGCTAACGTTTCGCTGTTTTTTTGCGAAGAATTTTTTTGGATATAATTTGAAAACGTGTCAAGCATAAGTAAAATTGTTTTTAGCCGAACGAATTTAAATTATTTTGTCTTTAATATTAAAATTGATTGATTGATTGATTGATTGATTGATTGATTGATTGATTGATTGATTGATTGATTGATTGATTGATTGATTGATTGATTGATTGATTGATTGATTGATTGATTGATTGATTGATTGATAAGCATGCAAAAATGAGTTAGTTTTTGATCAACCTGTCGACAGAAACCTCAATAATGGGGTTTCAGTAGACTCTGCCTGCTACAATAGAGCGACTATTTAAGCCAAATTAGATGCTTTTTGTGCGTCTTCGAAAATAATATCGCTCTGTCTTTTCTTTATTTCAAAACACCGACCAGAAGACCATTATGGGCTTGTAGGATCCAAAAAATTGCAAAAATAAAATAACTCTGAAAGATAGTCAAATAAATAGGGGAGAACAAAAAAAAAACTTAAAATTTATGCATAAGTTAATGAACCAAAAACTACGTGAAATAATAATTAGCCGGCAACAATTCAATAAGTCTTCCTAAGCATTCCCAAACTGGTATCTGACGTCGAATCAAATGGTGGCCATTCTTGCAACTTTCCATATAAGAGATAAGGATGAAAGAATAGTAGAGATTAATAAGAATATGTTTAGATAATAACTTCTTTAATTTATATATAAAACTTTATTATTGGACATTTTTTTGAGATATATAAAATATGATCTTTATAATTTAAATTATTTGTTATAATAATACAGAAGAATTTTAAACTTTTAACCCTATTTATAGTACAATTATTATAAATCATTAAAAAAATATTCGAATAAGTTACGATAGAAGTTCAGTATTCACGAAAGTTTCAACTTCTTGCACCAGAGCTGCCAACTGCTTGTGTTGTAGTATCGTTTGCACACATAACAAATTTAAGGGAAGAGCCAACCTTCACTAAATCACCAACGAATATGTTGTAGACGAGTATGGATCCTTGTGGAAGACCACTGTCTATTGGTAACAAATTAGATTTAACACTTGTGTTGATTACATATTGATGGCGATTACTTAGATAGCTGCGACACCAACTTCATGCTAGACCACGAATCCCATGTTAACAACATCCCATGTTAACAACAGTCATGATTGGAGGAATAAAATACCTACAAATATCTTTAAAAATACCCATTGTAAAAAATTTAAATCAATATTTTATTAGTTATGACAATATAGCACGGCAGCCAAATGTTACGGCGCACGTGCGACAAGCCACGTCCACAAGGTCACCCACACTGAACGACGAATATTAACGTGCACAGTGCACGCTTCATTCATATTTCACCGAGCAGCTATTTTTAAAGTCGTCATGAAAAATTCAACGGTAAACATTGTCTTTTTTTGTTACTAAAAACAATGTTTACAAACTTTCATTTCATTTCATTCATTCTTATTTTACTTTTGCAAATGCTTTATAGATAAATAAATATATATAAAAATATATATGTATATATATATAGTATTGTATGAATTCTACCGAATGGCTGGCATTAACCAATTTACGGTTTGTCTTTTCAGTTTTCCTTAATAGAATTTTCAGAAAACTGCTGAATTTGTTGAAAATAGAATTATCCAAGTTTTCATGATGAGCTTGGGTAATTCTATTTTCAACAATTCTATATACATATATAATATATATACCATATATATATATATATATATATATATATATATATATATATAGATGTATTCGTTTGGACAGTCGTTTGGACGGTTGATATTGTCGTTTCGTCAGTTAATTTTGGTGTTTTCATCGTTAAAAGTAATCGTTTATTGATTTTTTTTGCATAGATTAACATAATTAGATTTTTGAATAATTTTATATAAAATTTAGTTTGTAAAATTCATTATTTTAGTGTAATTTGATAATGTATTGTCTGTAAATTGCTGTCACGTGATAGGAATTTCCCTGATAGTAAGCGTAATTAATTATAATAATAAATTCAATAATGTCGTCCGGTAGTCACTACTGTTGTACGAAGTGTACAATAAAAGTTCCAAGTAAAGATGTGTTGTCATGCACTTGTTGCAAGACTTTTGTTCACAATAAATGTGAAACTAACGATGATATTCTTGAAATTTTGAAAAGTGTTAAAGATTTAAAATGGTTTTGTCAACGCTGTGTTGATTTGTCTCAAGATGTTAGTTCTTAGGCTAAGTCAATGGATGCGTCTAAAAATGAATTTGTTGCTCAAATAAATGAAATAAATGATAGTAACAGAAAAATAAAACTTGAAGTTGATAGCATAAAAATGGTTGTTGACCATAACCAATCTAAACTTGATGAACTTGATCGTTTCGATACTGTTTTACGTGAGGAAATTAAAATTTTTAAAAACGAAATAAAAGAAACATTTTCTAGCATTGTCAGCAAGGAAGTTAAATTGAATGTTGAAGTAATTAGAAGTGATGTCAAATCAATCCAGAAAATTTTACAAGAAGCTAGTGAAGAAAGAGAAACAAATTTATTGATGTTTCGTTTAGCTGAAAGTGAAGATGATCGTTCCAATGTTTTGAAAATTTTAAAGCATTTGACAGGAGATGTTTCCGAAAAAAATGTAATCAAAATAATGAGACTGGGAAGGAAATGCGAAACTGTCGTTAGACCCATTTTGATAAAGTTAGATTGCGTTTTGCTCAGAGACTCAATAATGAGAAATGTATATAAATTCAAGTCGTTAAAAGAATTTTCACATGTTGGACTGAACTATGATTTAACAAAGGATCAGAGGCAGGAATTCAAATCATTTGTTGATAAAGCTAAAGTTATGGAGCGAGAAGAAAACAATCAAAATTTTTTGTTCAGAGTGAGAGGACAGGTAGGGAGATGGAAGATTGTAAAAATACAGAAAAAACCAGTGTTAATATAAAATATGTCAAGAATTTAGAAATAAATGATAACAATGATAAAGACTGCAACATAATAAATCGTAATTTAACACTAGGTTTATTGAACATTAGATAATTGATTTCTAAAACTGATACGATCTGTGATTTGATTCATGATGGGCTAGATATTTTCGTTTTAGTCGAAACTTGGCACGGATCTTCGAATAACATTTCTGTTAAATCATCAATGCTACCAGGATATAGTTATGTTGATTTTTTAAGAATAAATGATCCTCACCATGGGGGTTTAATTATTTACTTCAGTAATGAATTTAAGTTTAAGAAAATAGATCTGCCAATATTTAGTTCATTTGAAGCACTTGCTGTTAAATTATTTATTAGCAACAAAGATTTTGTTCTATTAGCCCTCTACAGGCCAGGATCAGTTTTATTTAGTAATTTATTTTTTGAAGAATTTTTATGTTTACTAGAAAATATCACTTCCTTTAGTTTAAATATCATACTTTTAGGCGATTTCAACATTCACCTTGAGAAACAGGAAGATCGTCATACTGTAAATTTATTGAAAATATTAGAAATGTTTCAATTAAAAAATTTGATCGACGAACCGACTCATGAACATGGAGGTATTCTTGATCTGATTATTTGTTCTCAAGATTTTCAGATTTCAGATATTAAGATTTTTCCCAGTGAGACTTTTTCAGACCATAGTTTAATTCAGGTTAACATACCATTAACTCATAAGCGTCCTAAAATAGTCAAGAAACAAGTTAGATCCTGGAAATACCTAAATGAAAGCAATCTCATTAAATATATACAGACTTCTCCATTATCAAGGTCTTGCCAAAGCAATAATATTAATATTGAGTTTGATATGATGAGTTCTGAACTCAAGAAATTGGCTGATGCAGTTGCTCCACTTCGTTTTGTAGAAGTCAGATGTGATGTTAATGCTCCGTGGTATGATGGTGAATGTAAATCTTTCAAAAGACTTTGTCGAAAGAAAGAAAGGAATTACAGAAAATATCAGACAGAGAAATGTAAAAATGAGTGGATGGCAGCTCTGAAAAATAAATCTAGGCTTTTTTCACAAAAAAAAAAGTTATTGGAAAAGACTTGTAGCAGACAATAGTGGATCTTCTAAAAATCTATGGAATGTTATTAATAAAGTCCTTTGTAATCAGGTCACTGGTCAGTCATTGAGTGAAATTGTTGGTTTAGATTCGTCTCAATTCTTAAAGTTTTTTAATGATAAAGTAAATAAAATTAAACAGTCTACCAATGTGAGTAATTGTCCGACTATTTGTCAAGCTCAGTACAATGGGAATTGTTCTTTTCCTGACTTTATGCTTCTAACAGAATCTGACGTTAAAAAATTGTACTCAGTTTGCCATCAAAAACATGTATGATAGATGTCTTTCCATCCCATATTTTGAAGAAATATATTGATTTATTCATTGTTTTTCTTACTAGCATCTTAAATCTGAGTCTGAGCAGTGGCACATTTCCTAATGGTTGTAAGCATGCTATGGTTTATCCAGTATTAAAAAAAGTGAATATGAATCGAAATGATTTGTCTAGTTATAGACCAATTTCCAACATCTGTTTCATTTCCAAGATATTTGAACGAGTGGTTGCCAAACAGCTCTTGAATCATTTGAATGTAAACAACCTGCTACCAGTTCACCAGTCTGGATATCGCCGCTATCATTCAACGGAAACTGCACTGCTTTATGTGTTTTCTGAGTTGTTTGCTGCTTTGGACAAACAACATGTGGCTCTAGTCGCGTTTTTAGATATGAGTGCGGCATTTGATTGTGTAGACCATCAGATTCTCTTGAAAAAATTGGTTCATGATTATAGTATTTTCGGTACTGTTATCAAGTGGTTCAGATCATATCTGTTTGACAGAAAGCAACAAGTAGTCTTCAATAATGTGTTATCTAATGAAACGGTTTTGACATCAGGAGTGCCACAAGGTTCTGTGCTTGGGCCTATTCTTTTTATCATGTATACCGCTGAAGTTTTTAAAGTAATTGGTAATTTCGGTTTTAAATATCATGCCTATGCTGATGATATTCAGATTATAGTTAGTAATAAGCCAGAATTACTGCAATCTGAAATCAACAAACTTGTAACCTGCCTAAATAACATAGATAAGTGGATGTCAAACAATGGTCTTAGATTAAATCAGCAGAAGTCAAAATTTGTTCCAATAGGTGCATGGCAGCAGCTGATGAAACTTAATATCGATTCAATGAAAATTGGAGATGTTAAAATAGAATTTAGTGACAAAGCAACTAATCTGGGTTTCATTCTTGATTCTAGATTATCGATGCATGATCATATAAAGATGATAATAAATTCTTGCTCCGGACAGATTCGAGAACTCTATAAACTCCGTAAGTCATTAGATAAATCTGCTATTCATACCTTGGTGCATGCATTGGTTCATTCACGATTGGACTATTGCAATGGTCTGTTTTACGGTTTGCCAGATAGGTCTATTTCTGCAATTCAATCTATTCAGAATAGAGCAGCCAAATTGATTGTTGGAGGTCTCAAATTTAACCATGTTACTCCAATTCTTAAGAGCCTTCATTGGCTTACTATAAAGAAAAGAATTAAATATAAAATATGTATTTTAATGTATAAAACTGTGCATGGCTTGTTACCAAGTTATTTGATAGATAAAATAAAAGAAAAGTCTATAATGATGAGTGGTATGAACCTTAGATCAGATGATGGCATTTTGCTGGTTGTACCTGATGTCAATCTGCAGATAGCATCAAGAGATTTTGCAGTATCTGGACCGATGGTTTGGAACAGCTTACCGAGATCTTTTAGAACTAAAGATTTGAAACTTGATGATTTTAAAAAGAAACTTAAAACTTACTTATTTTTGCTTTGATTTTGTTGTTAAGTGAGTGAATAATTATTTGTTTGTTACTACCGCCATTGACTTTACTTTTTTTCTTTTTTACTTTGTTTGATTATAGATAGCGCTTTTGAGAACTTTTGATTTTAATTAGCGCTTATAAATGTTTCATTAATAATATATATATATATATATATATATATATATATATATATATATATATATATATATATATAAGTAGGAATGAAACTGTCGTAGATACAATTGATAAGAAACATCACTGCGTTTCCAGCTTTGATCAGTTTCTGGTTAAGTTTTTCAATATTTTTTGTCGTACGTTTATCATCATTTTTTAGCATATTTATGTAGAAAACAAAGTTTTTAACTATTTATTTGTCATTTTCATTTCATACAAAAAAGTTTTATTTTGGTAATCCTCTTCAAGGTGGTGTGTATGTTTGGGTTGATTCTGTTCTAGAGATGTCGTTGAAAAGTGACAATGGCCTGATTTTAATAGTGTTAATACATTCAAATGCACTAACAATGAATATTCTTGGTGCATAATTTGGCATAAAATTGTGCGTAAAAAGCTCACATTTCAAATTTACTATGAGCATTTTCAACAAATTTGTTGAAAACAAAATTGGTTACGATTCATTTAAACTGGATCACTAAATGAAACAACTAACACAAACAAGCTTCAAAGAAAATAATGCAATCAACTCTATCAATTATTACATAATTAACAAATGCAATAATTTTATTTTGGCTAATAACCATTGTGTCGGGAAGAAAGATAACAAAATGATGAATGCTATCATCATCATTCATGAGAACTGGGATGGATGGTAGTTTTGTCTTATCGAGGTTTGCATTAATAAAGGAAAGGAAGACATCATTGGTGTCGCTGTTGAAACATTTGCATGTATTGTAATGTCTCGCATACGAGTACCTACTGTAAGGATGTGATTAGGGTTTGTTTTAACGCTTCTTTGTTTGAAAATGTAATTTCTAAAGACATTGAAAACGTTAAATTAAAAAACTTAATTTTAAGAAATTGTGAGAATTTAAAGAAAGAGAAGTTAGCGGTTAAGTTAGCGATAAACATCATACAAACAATTTAAATGGAAAAAAAATCACGTGACACCGTTTTACCTGTTATTTCTTTCGCCTACTACATCTTCAAAAGTTAATCTCACTCGTGGATTAAAATTTACAGGCAATGAAAGCAAATAGAACTTAGGACAAACAATTGAAGCCTAGTAACCTGTTTCACATGCACACGCGCATGTCCAATTGCACGTGCGGGTGATGAACACACACACCAAATCAAAGAATCCAAACTTTTTTCTTCGTTTCCAATCAAATGCCTTCAGTTGCAATTAACTTAGTTGTGAGACCATGTAAAAATATAAAGCAATCAAATGAAGGATTTCTTTTCTCAAAAATGACAATTGGAAATTGGATGAAAAATATTAATTTTTTGAATTAGATTTCATTTCCGCTAACGTGAAATTAATTACTCACTAGTTGGAGTAAGTTAATTAAATGATCGCAATCCAATGAACGGGCTCCATAATATTCCAACATCTGCCTTTCTCTAATGCAATTTCAGATGTGTATGCATTTGCGTGTGTGTGTGCGTGCGCGCGTGTGTTTTGTATAACAAAATTTTAAATAAAGCCAAGTTTCACGTTGCGCTAGAGTCATAAAGATGAAAATCAATTATATTTCTCCAGTTTCCAATAGACTGAAAATGATTAATTTTTGAAATTTTATTGTAATTGTTAACGTGTCATTTTCATACTTTTTTCTCTCATGTTGACTGTTAATTGTTATAAACACACACGCATATATACACATCCGTACATGTATGTACATGCTATTGTGCTTATTATTTTTTTCATTTTTGTTTATCCATGCATTCATTTGGCTAACTTACTTATTGTACATACTAAAGTGATGAATAGTTTCAAGTAAGAAGTGTAAGAAGTGTAAGAATGTAAATGTTGTGATGGATGCTTTTTACGAAGTGATATTAAGTTGCAATATTCTCTCTTCAAGTTGTTTCTTTCTTAATTTTACTCACTTAGATACTTTTGTCTTACATCCTGTTTGCTCTGCTTTTGAAACTTTCTTATTTCCAGTTGTATGGAAAATTATTTCAGTTGCTTTACGTGCCAACTGCCACATACCCATTAGCCATCCTATAATTTTTGGCTCAAACATTTTTTGAATTGCAACAGAAGATTTGTTTAACCTGAAATAATTATATACATCTACAGGCTAAAATTTAGTTGGTTCTGGTATTTTTATTTTAAAATTTTTAATTTTAAAAGAAAAAAAATTTTCAGTTTCACTTACATAAATGTTAAATTTACTACCTGGCAATTTAAAAGGGGATGTTGGAGTCATTTGTGGTGGATGTCACACAAATTTGTATTTGTAATACACACTAGAACCAAAGTATCAGGCGACATCTATTTGCGTTCCTTTCTTTGGAAATGTGTGTACGAATTTGCTTGTGCATACGGTATGGTAATAATGGTATATAATATAATAAAAGTAATAATGGAATATGGTATTTTAAAATGTAATTTTGTATTTTTAAAATAGAGATACTCGTTATATTTATTGAAATCATCTGTTGTATGATACGTGTCTTGTCTTGTGAAATTTAGGTTTCACATTTTTATTTTTACTTCTACTCATAATTGCATTGATTCTCTAATAAAATTTAATTTGTACTTACTTTCATTGCAAATTTAATTGTTAAGTTATTTTTTTTTGTTTCAACATTTCAAGATTTATTTTCAGACAAACATCAAATGAAACAATTCAATTATAGAATCCTTTCAAGAAGTTCTTTATAATTTCTATAAATTCTTTGTAGAAAGTATTTGATACCAAGAATGCTACAAAAATGACGCCTCTAATTTCCTAAGCAGGTTTTTTCTTAATGTGTGTGCGTGCGTGCGTGTGTGTGGTGTGTGTGTGTTGCGGTACATAAGCCGGGATACTGATAATGAGTGGTAATTCCACAATTGTATGATATTAATACATAACATTGATAATAAACACTACATTAGCATTATTGCTGAAATCGTTAGCTTTTTGTTGTTGTTGATGTAGATGTTAATGATTTTGTTGTTATTGCCATTGTTATCAATGTTTATGCTCTAATTCTTTCACAACTGAATATTTTCCATTGTTTTTTGCTATTTTAAATTTACAAGCAAAAGTTATTTATAGCGTTATAGGAGCGGTTGTTTCTAAAACGTCGAACTTTTTCATGCCACGTTAATACATACCTTATTGACGAGACTTTTAATCATACGGTGGCTAGACCTATCTTGCTTCATTTCATCGTTGTCCCAAGTTAAAACTTTGCCATTTAAAAAAATACTTGGCACATGTGTATGATACAAAACTTGATATATGATATACAAGGGACGGTTGTGAGTAGATGATAGCAAGATCGTTGATTTAATCTGGACCTATGTAAGAATTTTATTTTTAAAATAAAGATATTTCAATGATGAATAATATGTTGTACGCCTGACAGACAAACGACAATATAGTTTTAAATGATAACTTTGCTACTTATAGTTTTCTCAGTTGCAAATTAAAATCGTTCTCTTGAAAAAACAAATAAACAAATAGAAAAGTTTTTTTAGAAAAATTAATTCTTATTAAGTGCAAAAATAAATTTCAACGTTCGATAATTTAATTATATTTTATCTATCAATATAAAATTTTTATCAGAAATATAACATAATTGAATAATATTGATATAATTATATAAATTACTTAATATGTGCGTGTGTGTGTTTGTGTGCGCGTGTGTGGATAGGTGTGTGTACGTTCCAATCTGCTGTTGATATATGCAGACCAACCTCACAACGACATATCGTTATTTTTTCTGCTGGCGCATCTTTAAAAAGATGGAAAAAATGCAGGCACGTGTTGGCGTTATTTGTCATGATTAAACAACATCATTCACGAGTTCGTGATCGAAGTGAAGCTTCACCCAAGTAGCAAATGCAGAACATCAGAAGAAGGGTCAGTAATGAGATTGACAGAAAAATTGTAACCGAAGCAAGTTGCATGACATGAAAACATTTTGGCTACTATTTTCTTGAACGTCAATATTTTTTAATTTTACAGAATTTTTAAGAAGTTTCTGAAGAATGAAAGTTATTGTACATACTAATTAGTAATATGGCTTGAATTTTTACTTAAAAATTTCTTTTGTTCCGCTACATATCTTGTGATAGATAGTTGTGCTTGGAAAATATCCGTTATAAGGTTTTGTAAGATGCTAAAATTCATTAATTAGAAGTGAAAAAATGGCAAGCAATGCATATATTTTTTACTTATAACAGTTGGCATCTTGCCGCAAAATTTTTTAAATTCCGATAAAAATGAAAAGAGGCTAGCAAGCGGCGATTATGTTTAAAGCACCAAGTCACGCCATTTCCCCTTCATATGTTGTAAAATTTGGTATTTTTACGCTTTTATTGCTTCTTTATTTTTGGGTTTTTTTTCAGCAGAAAGAAAATTTGTTTTTTTTCCAAACCGCCCGCGTAAAAATGAGGCGCAGGTTTGTTGAGCTGTGTGGATAGTCGGCATGAAAAATTTATACTGCATAAATTATTTGCACAAGCTTAACGTGTTTAATCAAACAAATGCTTTGAAACCTCTGCCTGCACAGCCCAGTTCACACAAACATTTGTTATACCTCATCATGCATCACATCCGTTCCTTCGGTTTGTTCGCTACATTTAACATTGTGTAACAACATATAACAACATGTAACATATGATATATGATATATATCCGTATAACATATCTCGGCACAGGCATAACATAATGTAAGGAAGAGCGTAGGCAGCTTATAATGTTTCAGCAGCACACGGATACCAACCAGCAGGCACTTCCTTCCTGATTTCTCACGTCTCAATACACTTTCGCGTTATTAAAGCCAACTTCTCTTAATTATTTCTTTAAATTTTTATCAAAAATGTGACAGCACAATAAAAAAGTTTTAAAAATTTAAAATGCTCAAAATTTGAAAATCAGCATTTGAGATTGAATTTGATTGAATAATAGAAAATAGAATTTAAATTACTTGAATTCAGCCAATGCCATTCTAAAAAATTTTAAGTCATTCAGAATTAGCAGAATGACGGTGTGAAAGAGTTGTAAAATGCCTGTCTTCTGCATTGCGATGACTGTGTTCAAATACAGAGAGACCCCACCCAAGCCTACACTTAATATGTTATTGCGTTATATTCGCCGTACGTACGCACATGTGTACGCCGTGCGTGTCTGACATCAAGCACCCATGAAATGGGCAAAATAGTTCTACATAAATGAAGTTTCAATATTATTGCTATTATTATTATTTTTATTACTACTAAACTGTAACAAAAAACGAGCAATAATTTGGATTACTGAAAATAAAAATGGAAATATAAGCCACCACACGACATAGGTGCTCCTCTACACACACCAAGCTGACTAATGACGAGATAGATATTAATTAACCGACATTTAGAACGGTTCTCTGCTCCTCATGTTGGAACAAACTGGTAAATGTTGTTTGTTTGTGTTTGTTTGTTTTTTTGTTTTTTTGTTTGTTTGTTTGTTACGGAAGTACTTCGACCCATAAGATCAATAGGACTTTCCATTTAAAACTGCTACTTACTGAAGCAATACTGAGAAATACTGTAGTATATAAAACTTATCTGGAGGTGTTTTACCCTTGATAACAAATTATTTTCAACATTTTTATTTGACAAAAGTAAAACGTACATAACACGTATAACAGTTTTATTTACAAGAAAATATATTAAAATATATTTAAGGAGTGAAGTAGGTTGGAGGAAACAATACAAAAATTGGTTTGGTTGTTCAGTTGAAAAAAACTACATGATTTGAGTGTAAATTTAAAAGTTTGCTCACCTTGTTTAAATTTCAATTTTTAATGCTTGAATTAATTGAAAGCCAAAAAGGAAAAAATATGAAATTGCATTATTGTTAGCTTCACGCTGTTTGCCATGTTTTATGATCTAACAAAAAAGATCAATTTATATAATTTGAAACGCTGATAACAATGTAATTATTAGCACGAAATTTATTGAAAATATAAGCTGGAACGATTGCACAAATGTTGAAATCCTGCAAAATAAAATTGACAGCCGGCCAAGAGAAGGAGGTCTCCATCACATGAATGACAACATTCTGGCATGTTTCATCAGCATCATCTCACCCAGTGTCTGCACACACACACATCTTCCTTTTTATTCTTCCAAACATATCACGGTCTTAAAATAGGAATAACTATTGATAATAATAATTTTCACATTTTCAAACCATAGTTAATTGATATTGATAAAAGTTTTGTGAATCCAAATTTTTTCAAACTTACACGAATTTCTTCACCATCTAATAAATCAGATGAGCAAACATTTTTAAATTCTTCAATACTATGGTTTAAAAAAATTAATGACGTTAATCACCAGCCATGACTCTACGAATATAAAGACTGAAAGTTTTGGGGGAAAATTAAAAAAGTCTTTTTAAAGTTTTTTTCACGGACGAGTTTTCAGATGGATTTTTAAAATATATGCATTAGCTTTTTTATGTTTTTTATTTAATTTAAACGAGTTGCTAAGGGTTTCTCGAACATGAATTATTTTTATGTAAATTTAGTTTAACAAATTTGTGCGTTTCATGTAAACCTCATCAAAATATATTCAAAATAACTTAAAAAATTTTCAAATTGCAAAAAATATTGTTGATTTTAAAATTACAATCAGACATAAATTGGTCCTATTATTACAACCAAACATTTAAATTCAAATGAACTGTTGAGAACGGGAAAAAATTTTTGATTCGCATTTTATTCAATCACAAATTTTTTCGCTGCTGCACCAAAGAGGTGATTGAAGGTCCTGCAATATTAAATTTCCTTTTTCACGACCATGAACTATGAACCTTAGTAGTAAACCTCCAACAATCTTAAATTTTGCATGTCATTCATGATATTTTAAAATTATATATGGCTCCAGCAGAGTCAAAACTGGTTACAAAATTTTTTTTACGAAGTTTCCATTTAAGAATAAATTCAAACTTTTCACACTATACTACTTGAATCTGTCTAGACGTTCGTAAGCTCAAAACTACTAAAAATACCTCTGAGTCAAAATAACTAATTTTCTTCCTTTTCAGAGTTACTTTGATTTAATCATTTTTGAAAACTTATCAAATGAACAAACACATTCTAACTGAAATTTGGATCAAATTTTAAAATGTTAGTAATCTTTTTAATGGCCATCTCCGTTTATACACTCTGAACTTTTTTCAACTACAAACTTAATTTGTATCAAATTTTTTATATCTATCATTGCTGGTTGATAAATTGTAATTATAAATACATTTTGTCTTTTTTTTTCTTTGAGTGTAACAACTTGAAATCATCACAACTACTTAAAAATTAAAAATTAATTTTGTTGTATTTGAAATAAAACTTGCATTAAATTGAAACTTAGGAGCTTATTTGAATACTCAACGTGTCTTGATAAGAAAAAGCTTTGAACAAACGCTGATAGCCATTAGGAACTCATTTCCGAATAATAACCGAAATTTTCAATTACTCGATAATGAAAATCACTGCACGTTTCTTAGAAAGGTTTTTTTTTGTCACGAAAAATGAGGCAAATTAGAAATAAACCTCCACAACAAAATGTAAGTACGCATGCGAATTTGGACTACATTTGGCAGCACGGAATGTCCGTGAATTGACGTTTTCTGAATCCATCACAGCATCGACTACCCGAGAAGATAAATATGCAGCTTGTGCTCATTTGCCTTCAAAGAAACGCATTTCTAACGGTTGACTGAACGAACTGCGGAGAAATTTCAGCAGCAATTTTTTAAAATATAATTGACACAATGTCAATAAAACAGCAGGAAGTATTGCGTGTGTGTATAAGACTGTATTTTTGAAATCAGCAAACTTCAAAGAATTTTCGTACGATGCAAAAATTTCTTGGAAGAACTCCGTGGAACACAAAAAGTTCAAAACAAATTTGTTTTCTGAAGGTAAATTTAATATATCTTTCAAAAATAGCATTGAAACAGTAGACTATACTTCAAAACAAATAAAAATTTATTTGACGGCAACAAGTTAATTTAAAATTTGGCAATGTGATTATTAAATTCTCATTTGTGAAAAGTAAAAATGTTGAAAAATATTTACCAGGTTCAACTAGTGACATAAAAGATGGAACATCAAAACATCGAACGTGAATTAATTGCTTAGATTCTCTGCTAACCTCTTAATTAACTGGTTGTAATTTCAAGAATGTTGATTTTGGTCATATTCAAGTTATAATTGAAAATTTAAAATAATTGTAAAAAAAAACAAAACTACTAGATTTAAAAAGGCTTAACAAAAATTATTTTAAGGTGTCTTTTTTTTCAGTGATCACGCAAACGTTACAATGCAATACAAGCCTGAATAGCAATATAATTACTTATTCTGTAATAGAAAACCCGTGTCAGATTTTTTGAACTGGAAATCATTAAAAATTTTGTTTGACGTTTTTTCTGTACTACAGATATTTTTCATAAAAATAAAGTTGTCTTAAAAACATTGTTTAAAAAAGCTTTTCAGACCTACTTGAAATTTTTTTTTGAAACGAGTTTCAGCATAAAAAAAATTTATTTATTTTATGTTTTATTTGTAAATATGTAAATTTTTATACAATTTCATTTTAGATTAACAAGTTGTCGTTGAAGTGTGTTCACCAATAGTTAAAAGTTTATCAATGATTTCCAGTCCCAATAAACTGACAGACGTCCCCACGAGCAATTAGCAACTTGTTGACAACATGTCCGTTGCTACTGTAGCACTATAAAATTATTTTTTAATTTGAAAGTTGATTTGTTCATTTGAATTGAGATAAACCTATTATAATAAATTATTCTTTCAATAACTTCTTTTCGTTACTATTATGATTGAAAATTTAAAATAAATTCACAAAAACTTTGAAAAAGTGTTTTAAAGTCGTTTCGAATGATTTCAAGACGTTTTAAAACATTTCATTTGAAAAGTTTTAAAAATTGTGTATTTTATTTGATGCTTTAAAAATCTTTTTTGTGATACTTCTAGGTTGTTCCTTTCCATACAAATGTTTCATAAACCAGGAAATGAATGCAACATCCTTGCGGCGAAACGTTACTGAAAATGATGGAATAGTATTTAGATTGTTTTGACGAGTTCTCTCCGTTTTCCCCTTCAAAAACTTTTTCTACTTCAAAAGCTTCACAGTTGAAAATTAAAATAAAGTTGGTTTTAATCATCTGCAATCGTGTAGCAAGAACAGCGTTGGGTAACAGCTCATAACATTCGATAATTTCAAGTGACTTGCACGCCAATCCGGCAGCTAATTTTATTTGAAATGGAAAGATGGCTTCATCAACTGCTTCATGAAAGGTGTACATCATCTTCAATGTTTTTACATCATCTAGCTAAAGAATTGCAGGCAGATCGATTGGACAGCAACAACAATAAAAATGTTCAAATAATGCTTGTGTTTATAACTAACTTGCATGATCGCATCCATGCTTGTTAGAAAGTAACGGCTCAAACAAGCCCAAAGTTTAAAATTTTATGGCTTAAAGCTTACTTTTCAGTTCAGCTAATAATCATGTGTGCGCGCGCGCGTACGCTTGCGTGCGTGCGTATGTACGTGTGTCTGTTTGTCTGCATGTGTGCTTTAGGGCACAAAAAATAATTTGCAACTAGGTAAGTAAGGAACGATTTGCAAGTTAATCCACTTTCTTTCGTCGGAGCTTCATACAAAGAAAAAATTATTTTGATTGAAACACAAATAAAAAACTGTAGCGCATATAAAACTAAAAAAATATTTGCAACAAGAACAAAACGATTTCACCGGTTTTCATTTTGAATTATTTAGAAAAGTAAAAAAATGTTCAAAAACTTTGACAATTTTTCTATTTCGGCTCCCACGTCACAAAACATGAAACTTAATGTATTCAAGTTTTAAAAAATTGAACTTATGTTTATTTATCTAGCGCTAATTGTGCTTCAGTTGAATTACATACGGACATGTTGTCATTTGTTATCAATAATATTATAATAATAATTCGTTTCGTTCTATTTTCTTCAACCTGTTTTCTAAGTTTTGCTTGACACTTTGTTAATTAGCCAAACGAGAAATCTTCTTTTTAGGCATCCATCTGCCTGCCTGCCATCCAGAGAGGCACTTGCCTGTCTTCATGAATCCACACAGCCTGCTTTTTCATTTAAGATTTTTTTAAGAATTAATATTCATTTGCATAGTTTCTTTCACAAAAAAATGCAAATTTTACAAAATTATTTGTCCAACAATTTTTGTTTTTGAAAATTTAATCATGGAAATAAAATTCTAAAATGACCACAAAAACTGTTTTAAATCACAAAATAAAATGCGTTCAAATGAATTGAAAGTAAGCAATCAATGTAAATTATGAAGCATAGGATAATAAATGCTGTCCTCTTAAGCCTGGCAATGTTACCTTACAATACATGAGCCACGTTAACGTTGTATGAACCTAATATGTCTTATCGCGAATACTTAAATTTCAATGTTGTCCGCGAACCTTACGACACACACGTGGTGAATGGATCGGTGAGGAAAAAGAAATGCTGATCGCAATTTACGATTTTCATATTTTGCTCGTGTTTTTCATTTACTTCATACAAATGATAAATTTTTAAATGAAAAAACATTTGAAATATTTTTTCCTTCTTTTTTCTATTTTTCATCAACAAGTTTACATAATTTAGAAGGTGTCTGTAGAGAAAGAGCAAATAACAGTACAAACATGGCAATTGATCGCGACTCTCAAATATTCAAAAATTTTTTTACACAATCCTTCGCAATTCTCACTGTATTTTTAGGTGAACAAGCTTGAATATTCAGCAAAATCGACAGGTTGGAAAATAATCTAAAAACTGTTCATATCATAGATTGTACAGTAATAAATCATTGTATCAGTTGTATACATACGTATCAGTTAAACATGTTAGTAAACATTAAACATGCTTATCTCACAACCAAGTTGTCAAATTGGTCGTTATGCTTTGTAACTGAAACGAGCAGTTGAGAGTGCCTCAACAAGGACAGCAACGCACTGATCGCTCATTCTTCTTCATTGAAATTTCAACGGAAAATTTTCCACTGCGTGAATAACGTCGGGGAGTGCTGATGTTGTTACAATCTGGTTTGATTGATGCCGAAACATATTACCCATCTATAATCTTCGGCAACATCAGCAGCATGTAAACAACATGACGGACGAGTTGAAGGCCGTACAAAGTACACGTCTTATTGTGCCTGTTGTGTTTTTGTTTGTTATGTGTTTGTTGGTATGTGTGTGCGTTGTGTGCGAGTGCGTGTGTAGATTTTATAAGTGTGTATTTTGTGCGTGTGTGGCATAATGATAAATCATATGAACTTGTATTAAATAAAGCTCAATACAAATCAAATCAATCGATCAATCACATTATTCCAAGAGATATGCGGCCAAAGTCAAATTTTCATGCATGTTTTCATAAGCTGAGTGTCTGCGTTGTCTTTATTTTGTTGTAGCCTGCATACTCTTTTGGATCACTCCCCATTATATAGTTCCAATTTTAAAACAGTCAAATAAATTGTTATATGAAACTGAAACTCAACACAGTAAATAAAAAAAGGATTAAATTCATTCAAAATCCCAAATGACCACTTTTTTTCGACAAGTTATATTGATGCGTCAACAACAGAACGACCGAGGATAATTTAATAGCATCGTAACATCGAGCAAGCTGTAAACAAAACACTCCATGCTACTTCACACCCGCTGCCTGCCATCCATCCATCAGTCCTGTCTGAAGTACTGCCTCCATTAAATACCATGATGTGTATCATTTGTGCTGGAAGCTGGATTAAACGATACCATATTTCGTGTATGCAGACTCATGTGCACGGAATATTTAATACACGCCTGCCTATGAGTATACATTATTCACACAATTCTATCATTTATCTATATTTACGTGACAGGACATTGTAAAAATAAAACATGTAAAAATGATGATGATTTGTTGTACACGTGTTCCAATGTATTGGCTATCTTTAAATACACAAAAAATGTTTGCTCATCTGAAGGAATTGATTTTGAACATTTGCAGAGAAACGGTAAAAAAAATTTGGGTTTTTTTTTTAAAGGAATTAACGATTTGTTCTTTTTTAAGGTAATGGCTTTTTGTAATCTATTAATTTTTTTTATATTTGCCAGTTGATCAAAATGAATTGGACTGAATTTTTTTCGCCATCACGTCCCGCAATATCTATTTATGTATTTGAACATTTTAAAAGTGGAGGTAACAATAAATTAATCAAACGAAGCGCTAGTATAAAAGCTGACAAGAAAGGATCGTTAAAAACTTGTATAAGAGAGATTTTGCCGTGAGGATTGCAAGCGAGCTTCAGTGCTTCAGTGGCGGTCTTCATCAATGGAGGTTGTGACATGATGTGACAGAATGGAGAAAGAGAACGCGACAAAACGTCATTTCAATCGATAAACTGTCGATACTCAGATTCTAAATTATGAATCGTTCCCTCTTTTACAGGTTGCATTACAAACTTTACAGTGCTACAAAAAGCTTACAGATTTACGATAATCTAAATTCATTTTTAGATCCAGTATTTTTAAATCTTTCGTTCTCGTTATCTTCGTTTATTAATAATCGCCATTTTTATTGCGTTTGTTACCATCGTCATCAGTGTCATCATTGTAATCATCATCTTTGTCGTCGTCATCATCAGTACTATATACTATAGCATCATATCAAAACATTCAACATCATCGTAAACATCGCCATCACGCATATTTTGTTGGAAGTTATTTTATTCAGGACATACATTTCCTTTTTCTTGTTCGTCAAATACTTTTTTTTTCATTCATTTTTCGCAAAACTTTTTAAAACGATTAAACTGCATTTTGTAAGTCTGTCATCAATCGCCATAGCATCATTATGATAATAAACAACGTCATAAAGTTACACACACACATCTCGTCACCACCATCATTCTCATTAGGGCTGTCCATGAAGGATGTCACGCATTTTTTACATTTTTTTTTTTACTTCTCCCCTCCCCTGTCACCAACTGTCACACAAACTTTCAAGCCCTCTAATATACAGCACGTCACATTTTTTGGACCGTCTTTCTTTATGAAAGTAGAGGCCACTCAGTTCCCAACATTTCAAAATGTTTTATGCAAATTATCAACACCACAAACAATAATTTACAATTGAAAATCAACTGCCTCAAATAGCGTTGAATACAAACAAACACGAACATAACTTCATGAATGAAATAAAAAAGAAAAACAAAAATAAACCGTCAAAACAGCAAATTTATTTTCAGGTGTTCTGAACACATCAAACATTTCATACACTTTTTATGACAAAATATTCCCAACAAATTTTTCATGAATTTATGATCGAAATTGAAAAAATATGAAACGGGACGTTAAATAAATTTTTTCTCCTGCCCTCCTTGTCATGAAGTGTCACCAATTTGTTCACCCCCTTCTTAACCCCACTTAAGGTGTGACATCCTTCACGGACAGCTTTTTATAATGAAATTTGTATATAACAGTTCAAAAACTTATAAAATAATTTCAACATTAAATTAAGAGAAATCAATAATTGAATTAAAAAATTAAAATTGTGGTTGAAAAATTAAAAAATTTACGACATAATAAACGCAAAAATAGCTGATTACATTCTAAATTATCATTTTGTCCTTGCCTACATAATGTCATATGTTTTGCTAAGTGTAGCATCTGCTTATTGTGCAGCCACCTTTCTATAAACAAGCCACTTTTATGCTTCCGTCGAAAATTACAAATCATAAAAATTGGTACTAAATTATTTTTCAAATTGTTTAGCCAATTATTTTCGGTCTATAAATTATCTTTTGTACATTATCTTTGATACACATCAGTGCATCAATATGAAAAACAAAGACTGAGTCTTAATTTGGTTCCAAGTTTTTAATGCGGAGTGTCATTTAAAATTGTTAAAAAAGAAAATGCAAGCTAATGTGATTTTACAGTAAAAATATTGTCACAATCAAACGCTTATGTTTACAATATGCAAATGTAATTATACCTTTGTATATGTTTAAATTAAAACTGGTATTTCAAAGCTGTCACGGCACAGTTAGCAACAACAAAAACCTTTTTTACTATGTCGTCTCGCCGCGTGAACGTTGCAATCATTGCGTGTTTTTGTGTTGAGTCCGGATGAAAAAAAAAACAGATGGCTGCCATCTTACTCTCATTAAAGGAGGATTATCACAAATCCGCGCTGTGCTGCTGATGAAACTGCACGGGGAGCAAACTTGATTGACACTTGCATCTGCAACCTGGCTAGGCTCCTTCGTTTTCATCTTTATGTTCATCTCATGTCGTGGATGAAGAATCATTGACAACATTAATGTCGTGTTTTTTTTTCTTTTTCTACCTTTCTCATAGTTGACAAAAGTGATTGTCTCTAGTTTCTGCTGTTATTTTATGATAACATCCGATTTGAATTCTAAAATTTTCTAAAACTTTCTCAAATTGATAAATAATTTTGAATGTGTTTTTTGATGTTTTTGTTGCATTTTCAATTACTTAAAGCGTCTTAGGCGGCTTGTAAACTGGAGTTTGGTTCTTATTTCAATTATGCAGTGTTTCTTTAACACAGTTCAACTTTTTCTCTCGTGACAAAGATCTATTAAAATTTAAAACGCATGCAAAGAACTTTTTTTCCAAACAACCTCATACCTCTTAATACGTTTATGAACGTGTCGCTTCACAGGGTTGTAGTTGCAGAGTTCATTGTCGCCAATACTTGCATCATTATCACACATCATCTTCAACATCATTATCACCTCGTGATATCGATGGTGTCATCCGGTAGATGGATGCTGAAATTGCTAATGTGTGTCTCCTTCATTACGAACATACCAACTTTACCCATAAATTTTTCTGTTGATTTGCTGATTTCTTTAAACTATAGTACCAAAAATCCTTTACATAAAGTCATGTAAGTGTCTTTTTAATATCAAGTTTGTTGCAATTCTTTAAATATTTATCACAGTTTACTTTAGAATAGGCACTTTATTTGCGCTAAATAGGGCGTGTAGCATATATTTGTACGTACATGCTCTGTCTGTAAGATACCATTTGGCAAAGCGTTTCTTTTTCAAATGATTTCAGATTTGGTTTCATGAATGTTTAATTATTGGATTATGTTGTGTATTCATGTTCCGATGTTTATTTTTGTACACCATTACACAGGTATGTATGTAAGCATACATGTATATCTGTGTGTTTGTCTATGTGTGTGTTTGTCTATGTGCGTGTGTTTCTGTGTGTGTGATGTGTGTGTATGTGTGTGTGTGTGTGTTTGTGTGTGTGTGTGTGTTTGTGTGTGTGTGTGTGTGTGTGTGTGTGTGTGTGTGGTGTGTGTGTGTGTGTGTGTGTGTGTGTGTGTGTGTGTGTGTTATTTATTGGTCCGTAGTAATTATGTATGCAACGCTTTTGGTGAATCAATAAAGCAAACAATTGATTGAAACTATTCATCAATCAGCATCTTTCACTCACTCATTTAATTATTTCTTGAGTTTTTCTGAAAAATTTATGGCAGAAATTAAGAGATACAAATAGCAGATGAATGATTAATTTTTATAAATTAATCATTCATCTGCTCTCTGTATCTCTTAATTTTTGGAAAACAAAAAAATTGCACATTGAATAAATGAATATACAAAAAGCAAAGGCAAAATAAAATAAAACATGTTTGGAGTATGCCCTTTGAAAAGGCGCCACAGGCAACTGGCCAGGTTTGTCTCCCTTGCTGGTTTCTAAAAAAAAAAAAAACGAAAAAAAACTCTAAACTGGTCGACGAGTTAACTCACTCGATAAAATGACATGTCTCGCGCTTTTATAACGCGATGGTCTGGTTTGATGATTGCCAGTCCGAAACTCAAAGACTATCTACCTGAGGCTTGTGTGACGCGGTGCTTTTGCGTACATTCAAGACGTGTTTGCACGCCGTTGGGTGTGTAGTGCCGTTGTAATTTAATTATAAGTACGTGGCTGGTGGTATTTAGAAGTAAGACCGGAAAGTTATGCGTATTACCCTAATTTAAACCAAAAAAAAAATAAATTTTCAAGCTCAATATAGGGAAATAAAAACTAAGGCAGAAAATATTCTATCTATTGAGCAAAGTTAATTCAATAAAAAAAAAACAAATTGATGCGTTTTCATCACAAAAATTGTTCAATTAATTTGTTGTATATCATCCATAAAATTTTTATATTGTTTATCCCTTGTTGTTGGGTGGGCCGTGGTTGTGGTGTGGTTATTATCTTGAGTTGAAAATCTTAAACCTGAAAAATTTGAATAATTATCATGTTTCCATTTTTGTTTTTACAACAACAATTTTTACAACAACAATTTTCAACATCTTTTAGTGACTTTTTGTGTTTGGAAATGTTGTGCGGTCGAAGTTCACAAGTCATTCTCCTATGCACCATTCTCCACTTGCAAGGAGAACACTGCTTGGTGACAGTTTGAAACACACTGGTCCAGAAATCTGGGGGAAAATAACCTATCGAAATAAGAACGACTAATTCAGTGTTGAAAAATTAAATAAATAAATATTTATTGAAAAAAGTACAATTTTTGTTTAATGAGAATCTTGTATTTTTTGACTTTTGTTTTAAATTTAAGTTAATTTATTATAACTTGAGAAAATAATGTTGCGGTATTTGTTGAGGTAAATTTTGTTATAACGATATTAAGAATTTTTGACGCTTTGAACGATTAGTAAACGGTGGCCTGCCACACAAAAATTTATTTTCTTTCACTCGGGTCTCACAATCACATCACCATCTTTTTGAAATTTTTGTTTGAAATAAAGAGCACTCGGCATACATTTTCGCACTGATGTTTTGGCAGCAGTTAAGTTGTTGGTATGATAGTGGAAATATTTGAACAGTGTGCCTGCATGTTTTAACCTGATATATTTCATATATTTATAAATATAACCAAGAAAGATCCTAGGAACACTGTTCAACACCTTGGAAAGTCATTTTTTTATGAAAGAGAATCTTCATAAATTCTTTCATGTTCTCTCCCTTTCAATTCTTAATACTTTTTATGTGTGTGTGTGCATACAGGTGAATGTTTGTGTGTACTTGTGTATATATGTGTTTGCTACCTGCTATTTTACTTATTCCTGCCAGAACAAACATCAGACAAAAGGGAACACAGTGTTTAAAGTATTTTCTGGCTTTCTGTTTCGCTGCCATAACGACGACACGTTGTTTATTCTCCGTGTCAAAGTAGGCTAACGGGGGATGGCGTGTTTATCTGTTTGCAGTGCTTATAATATACTTGCATGTTGTGTGGAAATGGGAGATGTTGTTGAGTGAAATGCCATCCTCAATCTGAAATACAATATCATATTTTATGAAACATCACATCCTCCTCATCATCATCACTAATCAATCAATCAGTTATTCCATCATCTCATCATACTTCTGGTTATTTTTTTTATTTGAACAAAGCTCGGGCAACTGCCCATTGTCGAATTACAGAGAAAATAATACATTTAAACCACAATATTAAAAAGAAATAATTCTACTATAACATAATAAAGAAAAAGCAAAAGAAAAAAAATATGTCCAGATACCATAAGATCAAAAAATATAACCACTTATATATATACACAAACACATATATAATATATATATATATACAATCGTACACCTATATATATATATATATATAAGCAATAAACTATAATATTCAGTCATCATCACTATACCCATTCATACTATTGCAACAGCTGATATGCTCAATCGTAAAAACGGGTGATTCGAAGAAAGCCAGCAAAAATAGTTTATGGAGTTAGTAAAAATAAAATACCTTCACAAAAATAAAACATTACCATACAAATAATTATAAGTGCAACACACACATACATATATTTATAAAACAAATATTAAAATAAATGCATTAAATCAATCATTCATATACCGATTCGTTATTGCAAAATAAATATCAAACACGATGGGGCAATCCCATTTGCCCGCAGAATAAATGATCGTACTAAATATTGCACCATCCATTCATTCACAACCATCCATGATCATTCAAGTCAAGTCATACCGATAGTCTAAAGGTATCGATTCAATCCATTCGTACCTATCAATTCAAAAAAAAAAATTAGCGTTACCCCAAAACAAATCTTAACGAGATTTAAAAACACATATATATATATTTGGAGAGCCAATCCCGGATTGTGATAGTCTATTCCAGTCTGCGACAACTCTGTTGCCAAAAAAATTTTTTCTGACATCTTTTTGGGACAGACCTGTAGATATCTTTATTTGATGCCCTCTTGTTCTTTCGTCACAACTGCCCAACAGAAATGAATGATCAGCATCAGGATGGGCCACCAACATTTCATATAAAAAAATTAAGTCAGCTCTACTCCTTCGATATTTCAAAGAGTGCAAGTTCAATTTTTTTAATCTGTCACTATACTCTAAACCAAAACAAGAACAGATGGATCTAGAGGCTCTTTTTTGAACCTTTTCAATCATATGGATGAGGTTCATGTGATATGGGTTCCAAACCTAAACTGCATACTCCTGATGATGTGGTCTGACCAAACTTTTATACAAACATAAGTAAGCTTCTTCATCAAAAAATCTAAAATGTCTGTTTATAAAGCTCATCATTGAGTTAGCTATCTTTACCTTACTTTATATATCATCTGTGACGGTGAGTTTATCATCACCAAATTATATTCGTTTAATATATTTTATTGTTAATAATAAAATAATCAGTCGATGTGTTAACAAAATATGGATTATTGTCATGTTTCACAAGTCATCTTCATTTGTTTTGAAATTGTACCTCCATCCTCTCCGAATATATTTTCTGAACAGTTTATTATATAGTTATAAAAGAATAATTTGAGGCGAGAACATTAGAACAATTATTTATTATTTTCTTGTTTTTATTCGTTTTTGAAAATTAATTTTGAATTACGAAAATTCTAAATTTTTTTCAAGTCAAAATTGTTTCAATTCAAAGTACGTTAAAATTTCGATAAGTCTTCTTAAGCAGAATCTCAAATCTTACTACATCACGTCCGTCCAGTAGTGCTTCTCGACATTCTGTTCATTTATTTTCGTTGTAAACAAAAGATTTACCGTCTTGTTAGCGATTCAAATAGTTCTTTCTTGGAATAGTAAGAACAGTTCAATATTTGCCCTAGTCATATATTACTCAGAAAAAATTTTATTTAAATTTTTTCAAACAAGTGAAATATTATTTTTTTCGAATATAAATTGAATAAAACATTTTGTCAACATGCGTTTTAGTAGGAGTTATATATAATCTAATCAAAATTGCCTTGTTAAAAATTCCAAAAAGAATAAAAAAATTTTCTGCATTCAAATTTTTTTTCTGACTACTTCAGTCATTTACGAAACTCAGAGCAGATCTCAAAACCCATTCATTTGCAAAATTCATCAAGGAGGGCTGTTGAATAAATGAACACTAAAGAAATGAGAATAACTTTTTTTTATGAGTAGGACCAACTACTTTATAAATCTTCGCATACATGCCCGTGCCCATATAATTATATATAAACAAACATCTTTAGCCCCCCACAAATTTCGTAACATTGTTTATATATAACGTTATTTCCACAAATAAACTTGAACCCCTAATTTTAGCTTCTCCTAAGAAAAATTCAGATATTCCAACTATTACGAAGTATTTTTGAAAAATACTTAAAAATTTAACTCAAAATAGAGAACACCCTATAGTTTTAAATTTAAAAGATAACCAATGTAAAAGAAGAAACTAGAGTTCAAGTGTTTAGACGGAGAAATTGACAAAATATCTGAAAATATAAAGCAGATGTAGGAAGGCCATTATGCAATAAGTTGCTATGTATTGCATTACACATAGGTACCTTGATTCTACTGCTTGACCCACTTAACATGATTTTCAATCTGGAAGCATTTACATCATTATATAATTACACCAACATAATATTTATCTGGAACTGGATGTGTGTGTGTGTGTGTGTGTGGTGTGTGTGTGTGTGTGTGTGTGTGTGTGTGTGTGTGTGTGTGTGTGTGTGTGTGTGTGTGTGTGTGTGTGTGTGTGTGTGTGTGTGTGTAAAGTTTATAGTGAGAAAAATACTAGATATCAATATCAACACAAAGTAGTACAAGTGATGAGTAGGATGTAGAGTGTTGGATCTACAAAAGTTAAAATAATTAGCAAGTAAGTATGATTGCATAACTGATGATTGAGCTTAAAGAAGAAACTAGTAAAAGTGATGAGTTAGAAATAAGTTATGTGCATAGAATTTTGGTATGAGGATTAAACAATAGTACATGCAATCAGCGTTGTCGCAAAGCCACTGAAGGTTTCCTGTATAAAATATAACGTATGACTGAAATCAATGTTGCAAATACCAGCTTTTAATAAACCTGGTAATTGGTAAAATTCCAGTCTAAAATTTTAAGGTTAAGGAAGATAGAATGAAATAATGCTAGGTTCATAAAGTTTATCAAAATAATATTGACTCAAATACTCTAATCTTGTCTTTATGAAATTGGAAAAAAATGTTGAAAAAAATTATTATTCATGGCAATTCCATTGTAATAAACTATCTTCATTAAATATATTTTCGAATGATTTCCTTGAAATATAAATTTATATTTTATAAGATAGAAGATGATTTCAAGGTTCTAGTGTGTTTTGTGCGGTTTCTAGATACTTGAACTTAGATTCTACTTAGACTTAGATTCTAAATATCATGCATATCGGCTTAAAACTTAGATTAACATTTATATATTCAGCAGCCTAAAAAGCTATATATATGTATTTATGGTTTTTGTTCGCGCACACTTTTTAACCAGGTCGCTTCTGTCACAAGTGAGATTGGCATCTTCGGCATCCAGGAAAATGTCAGACTATCCGCAAATAAACGCTTCCTTCGTTGAAACACTGCAGAATATTGCTAACAAGTTGAGAATATACTCAATTACTTCCACGAATGCCAGCAATTCTGGGTGAGTCATGACCTCGTGGTTTTACTTTTTTTAATTTTTCAAATTTAATAAATATTTTACAAATTTGAAAATTATCAATAAACGCTCAATTTGCGGACCGCGTGTTTCAGACCAGTCGATGAATACTAAACAGACAGGACCTTTTTTTATATTCAAAGGTTTTATACAACTGAACTTCCTTACCATTTTTGCAGTTTGCACATTTATGTAGTGTAGCCTAGTACTTAGTAGTTACAAATTTTAAATTAAAACCATTTATGGGGTCTCATGGCCGAGTGGTTAGCGTGTCCGTCTACCACTCCCACGACCCGGGTTCGAATTCTGCAGTTTCTACAGATTCATCCGGGTAGCCGACCCCCGGTCAACCCAGCCATCCATCCTTTCAAGGTTGGTAAATGGGTAGATGCCGTAAGTTGTCGCATTCTGGCTGGCGAGATGGCTCGGTGGTTCAAATGCTCGCTGAGTCAAACATCTCAATGGCTATCATATACTCAGCGTATATGATGCGGTGCTTGCGAGCGCACATAGATACATGTGTACGTCGTGTGAAAAGGATAAACAGCCTTTATGGCAAAAGATGGCTGCTTCAAATCAATAGATGAAGAAAAGAAGAACATAATAAAAGATATATAGATAACATAATATATCTGTAACATTGTAAGTGGTTCTGCGTATATCAGAGCTGCAATAATAAAGACTAATAAAAAATAAAAAAAAATTTATATTTCATCATTTGTTTGAACTTAAGATGAAAGTTTGAAAAATGAAATTTTATATTTGTTATCATACCTAAGATAGTTCATCTTTTCTCTTAATTATTATTTATAAAAATAGATGATAACATCCATAGGCATAAAATAAATTATCTAACCTAGTCTGATTCCAATCAAAGTTTTAACCAGATTTCTTGATTTAATCTTTAGTAAAAATCAATAAATTTTTTTAAATAAAAATTAATAAAAGATTTTTAAAAGGTTTTTTTCTCTTCCAATTTAAACTTGTTGATTAGTCTTTTAACTCAGTAGCCAAAAATTAAAATTTTAAAGATTGAATAACTGATAATTTGTGTAATAACATTAAAAATAAGCTATCTTTTACTGTGTATTAGACTGTGCATCAGGTAAGAATGTGAAAAATTTGTGTTTTTAAAATTTGAATGATATCTGTTGATTCAATTTATGCATGCTTATGTTTGTGATCATACAACTAGACATCCAACATCATGTGCCTCTGCAGCAGAAGTTGTGTCAACTCTTTTTTTCTATGCCATGAGGTACAAATCTTCTGAACCGAGAAGTGCTTGCAACGATAGATTTGTTCTGTCAAAGGTTAACTTAATAGCATTTACTTGCAACTCAATTTAGAAATGTACATGTAAGATGTATGATTTATATTTGTGCAAAAGTTTATTTTGGATGTTGAACACCAACACAACAGGGCCATGCAGCTCCAGTGTTGTACGCGGCGTGGGCAGAGGTGGGCCTGCTGGATGTGAAGGACCTCAACAAACTGCGTACCTTAGATTCAGATCTTGAGGGACACCCAACTCCTGTAAGTTTTGACTCATGTTCTTGCACTCAACACATTTGCAATTATTTATTTATGCCATGCTCTTCACTTCATTCATATACCTTCTCATCAGTTTTTTTGTTCCATTTTTTTTATATTTCCACTGTTTATAAATGCTAGAGAATTTTTATGATGTAACCTCCCAATTGCAATGCTGAACATTAATTTTATACTTGAAAATTTTAGTTGATTATTTAAAAATATATATTTTAATAAAAATTAGATTAATTGTTCAATATGTAATTATGTATAATATTAAGTTTTGAAATGTTTGTTGAACAACTCCTCCACTGATCCAGAGGTTGAACTTCATTGATGTTGCAACAGGATCACTGGGTCAGGGACTCAGTTGTGCAGCTGGCATGGCTTATGTTGCTAAATACATAGACAAAGCCAAGTTTGTTTCCTTTCTTTTCATTACAAATCTTGCTTCAATTTGTGTTATTTGTAACTGTGGTTACTGACCGTTAACTTTTAATTTGTTTTGGTATTTTGTTCAAGTAAATGTCCACTATAATAATACATGATGTTTGAGCACTGATCTTATTATGATTCACACAACAAATTGATTGTGGTTTGTTTTGGATGTCATTTAGCAATCCCATTGAACCTAAAATTGGTGAAAGTCAATCTAATTGTTACCAAAATAATGAAATAATAGGACAGATGAAAAAGATTATGCAAAATTTATATTCATATAAGTGTGGGTGCTGAGCTCATAAAAATGAAGTAAAATATAGATAGAAATAATATATATATATATATATATCATGAATAATATGTATATATAGATATATAATTGAATGTTCAATGTATAATATTTGATTTTGTGTGTGTGTGTGTGTTTGTATATATTTAGGTAGCAATGCAGTTTTCAATTTGACTTATTATAATGTTAAAGTTGATAGAAATTAAGAATATAAAACATCTTGAGAGCAAAGGTTGGTATGTATTGCCTTCTCAAATAAGTTGTCATTATGTCAAATGTAAAGTTGCTATAAGTTTCCCTATATTTAAGATACATATTTTATAATTTTATAATTTAATGTTTTACAAATGGCTTGTATTAGCATAATAAATGATTTGTTCTTAAGGTACCGAGTGTTTTGTTTGATTGGAGATGGAGAAAGTGCTGAAGGGTCCATATGGGAGGCCATCCACTTTTCAAGTTACTACCATCTGGACAACCTGGTGGCAATCATTGACATCAATAGGTTTGGTCAGAGTGAGCCAACGTCACTGCAACATGATATGGAAACCTACCAACAAAGATTTGAAGCATTTGGGTTTGTTTTCTGCATTAGTTTAGTGATATTATGTTGAGAAACCATAATTTTTTTTTATAATGTAAAACTCTTTTATTACAGAATTTTATTTTTTTTTTATTATGAAGGTGGCATGCAGAAGTCGTCGATGGTCATAATGTTGAACAGCTATGCAAAGCATTCCTAAAGGCTGCAAACTTAAAGGTTAGTTTATATATGTTTTTTAAACAAAGTTTTTGTTCACTAATGAATTCTTTAGCACTTATGACATTGCCTAGTGCGTTGTTCTATTTTAATCTTTTGAAACTCTTAGGGTAAGCCATTCTGCATTTTGGCAAAAACATTCAAAGGAAAGGGAATCTCAAGTATTGAAGACCAAGACAATTGGCATGGCAAGCCACTTGGTGACAAGGCAGAAGAGGTTCTTGAGGAATTGAAACAAAAAGTGACCAATTGGGCACCACACAATCTGAAACCTCTTTCCCCTTTGGAGAATATAACTGAAATGGAATTTGGTCAAATAAAAATTGATGGAAGCCCTTCTTATAAAAAAGGAGAATGTGTGAGTATGTGATAGTTTACAATAGATTGTACAGAAATATTTTTTAGTTTCTATATATTGTTTGCCTGACCTATGTTGTTTTTTTGTGATTTCTTGAAAATATTTATTAGTTAAATTTTAGATACTTTTATAATTAAAAAACCTGAGTTAGAAGCTCCAAAACTGGAGTTAGGGTTCTTTTTGTTTCCTTAATATTGATTTTGTCAATGCTGGTATAATTATAACTTGATCACTGTGTTACTAGGTTGCTACAAGGCAAGCATATGGCAATGCATTAGCTAGATTGGGAAAGGTCAACAATCGTCTAATAGCCTTAGATGGAGATATGAAAAACTCAACATTTTCTATGAAACTCAAGGTGAACATGTCTACACATGCCATCATTGTGGAGCTTTCCAGAGGCTCTTTTTTGTAGTACACTTCTTAACAAGTGGTGCAACTAACAATTTAAAATAGAGTTAATAGTTATGTGGTCTTTTTTTAATTTCAATTGTTATTTTATTTTTTGACATTTACTCTTGTCAGGAGGTCAGACCAGATCAATTCATAGAATGCTTCATTGCGGAACAAAACCTTGTTGGGGTGGCCATTGGTTGTGCAACTCGTAATAGGTGTGTCACATTTGCCAGTTCATTTGCTTGCTTTCTCTCAAGAGCTTATGATCAAATAAGAATGGGAGCAATCTCTCAAACAAATGCCAACTTTTGTGGCTCTCATTGTGGAGTTTCTATAGGTAGGTACAAATTTTTTTAAACTCTATTCTTTTTTCTGCAATGGTAACCTGAATACAATTTTGATAATGCTGGTTGTGAAGCACCACATTTTTATCCTTATCTTAATTTTTGGGGTCTCTGTAAGAAACTTCAAAACTAAAAACATTACTGATCATGCTTGAACTATTTAATGAGTTCTTAGTCGGTATGATAACATTGTAAAATGTATGAATGCATTTTGGCTGCAGGTGAGGATGGGCCTTCACAGATGGGTCTTGAAGACTTGGCTATGTTTAGAGCCATACCAACGTGCACTGTCTTCTACCCAAGTGATGCTGTTTCTACCGAGAGAGCTGTTGAACTTGCAGCTAACACAAAAGGTAAAAATAATTAACAATTTAATTGTTACTTAATAAATTACTAAATATTTTATTAGCTTTAACAACAGTTATTAATAAATAAATTTAGGTATTTGTTACATAAGAACAAGCAGACCCACTGTTCCACATTTTTATGATAACAATGAAAAATTTGAAATTGGAAAAGCTAAGGTATGCATCCAACGACATTTCTGGTTACTTATGATTAGCCTAACCTTTTATAATATTTATCACAAAGGTATTGCGTGAGTCTAACTCTGATCAAGTTACGATTATTGCTGCTTGTGTCACGTTGGTGGAAGCTTTCAAAGCGGCAGATGAACTTGCAAAGTCATCAATTGGTGTGAAGATCGTCGATCCCTTCACCATCAAGCCCATCGATAGAGACACCATCTTGTGCTGTGCCAAAAGAACTGGAGGAAGAATCTTGGTGGTTGAAGATCATTACCCAGAAGGTATTGAAACCACCTATATACATTTTTTTCAAATAAAAATGAACCAAATGTTAATCAAATATAGTTTAAGAGTCTAAATCAAGCGATAGTAAACAGTTTTTTAAGCATTGAATTCAAAGAGTCTACTGTTATTCTTAGAAATAATCTACGACTTAAGCTGAATTCGTTTTAAATTATTTTAGGTGGCATTGGTGAGGCCGTAACCAGTTCATTGAGAATGGAAAGAAACATAATCATCAAACATTTAGCTGTGAATGGAGTTCCAAGAAGTGGCAAACCTCATGAACTACTGGCCTTGTTTGGCATTGATGCTCAGAGCATAGTGTCTGCCGTCAAGGAAATCATCAATCTTTAAAAATTAATCATTATTGTTAGTAGACTACAAAATTAATCATTATTGTTAGTAAACTACAAACGAGCGAACGATTCGATAACCAGTCCCGCTTTGTTAAATTTTATAAACTTGACCTAACAACGCTGTTGGCATGATTACATTACTTGACATTTCCTATTAATTATTTGGTAAATATTCCTTGTTTTTTGTTATTGAATTCTAATCTGACGCAAATATCCAGTTTTGTAATTGGACAGGAATGATTGGCACATGTTTGGAATCATAAAATAATTTTTTTTGATAAATTTGTTTGGCATATTTTGCAAAAACATACATTTTGGGAAAGATTTGAACACAGCGAATGATTTAAAGGCACGTGCATGTATTTAATGCCTTGGAAGAATTGGAAATATATCAGAGCTAAAATCAATATAATTAGATTAAAATAACGCGAAAAATGCTACAATGTATTAACATTCGCAGTGTTCACTTCATCTCACAAATAACATTATTTACTTGAAGCGATTATGTATAAGTAAAGATCTGTCTTGAAAAATGAATACGCTTATCAAAATGTATAAACATAACATGAGATATTAATGGGAAGGCATGCCGTTGCCAAAAAAAAATTTCACCGGTTACTTTTGTTCAGCTTTTCGAAAACAAATTCAGGCATCTGTCCACTTTTTACGTTAGTGCCATTGACTGATCTGGCTGAGCTGAAAAAGTTGAAAGTGATTCCTCCAGTGCAACAATTAACTTCTTTGCCACTCGTTCCATAGTGTGATAACCTACCTTTAATGGACGCTGTTGCTGTGTAAATAGTTTTTGCTTTAATCTCAACTGGCTTAGATAAATAAACAGGGCAAACATCAGATGATCCATCAGAATGTATAACTTCCTCAACTGAATCAAGTTTGTCTTGATCTTTCCATATTTCAACTTTCACTTCGTGCATTGATTTGATTTTACCACCATACAAAGCTACTGCAATCAAATTGATATCATCATTTGTTGAGAAATCAATAGCTTCAACCGGACCGTTGCATGACCACCACTGCTTAGAGGTTCCAACTTCTTGGAATCTAGAACATTTAAAAACGCGATAGTTTTGTGAGAATGGACAATCAACTGGTGGTCTATTACCGATTATCAAATGATAGTACAATAATGACTTTTCTGCATCTGAAAGAACGTCATGTTTACCTACCTCCTCAGCAAATTCTGCTGCAGCCATGTTTAAATATCTTATTTTGTAAATGATATTTCCTAATATTTTTCGTACGTCTGTGCTATCTGGTTCTCTGACCACCTGATTATTTTTGTAATTATGCTTCGCCCACCTAATACATTCACGATACAGCCAGGATTCACTCTTGACGTACAAATAATCATAACTTACCAAGTGTTCCAGGGCTGATTGGGAGAGGCTTAGAAAAGATTCATGACTAAAAACAGATCCAACGTTTGAACCAATAAAACGCAAACATTTGTTGCTTAATTCAATTTCATTATATGCTACACTATGTTCTAATATTTCACAAACATTTTCTAGCACCATGTTGTTCAATAAGAAATCCTTACAAATGGTTGCAAGATCCTCCAAAAAATACTTTTTTGAGGCATACATGACAGAGGTGACGTTTTGAAAAGTAATATCTGCTTCATCTGAGTACATATACCTGAAATTTCAATATTTAAATAATTGGACAAAATATAAATATTTTCATAAGCTCACTGGACAAATTCCAAACATTTTATTCAGAGTTGTTTAATCACAAAATCTCTTCAACAAGCTCTTCAACAACAATAATAATTCAAAATATAATTACTTAAGAATCTCTCTGAAACCTTCCACATCAATATCAGATATTGCGATGTAAGAATTGCCATCTTTTCGAGAATTTTCCAGCATGTCAGCTGTTAACATGGCTTCAAAAACAGGACTCTTTGTAACAAGAATGTATTTGTGGGCATACAATTTTGTGCTTTCTTCATGGTCGCTGCTCTTAATGTCAAACTCCACATCAGTGAAAAGCTTGTTCTCAAACATGTACATGTTGGCTAGTCGTGCTGATTTTCCAAATTGCCAGGAGTTCTGAAGCTTGTCTTTTTCCATCCTGACTTATTAGAATCACAAAATAAATAAATCGAATTTTGCACAAGTTATAAACTATTCCATATATGTGCATATTATGTAAATAAATACACTACATATAATTATATCATTATAACAAATCTTTATGTACAATACATGATACTTAAATTGATTAATTACATTATAATATTAATTGCATTCATAAAATTCATGTGCATCTGTACATTTAGGTTCAATGACAGTGAGTAAGTAGTCAGACAATCAGCAAGTATTTATATACAGGATGAATGTACTTGAAATGAATACTTGAACTGAATATTTTTATTTGAATTGCTTTCATTTACAGTAAGCTCATGTGCACTGGTAAAAAGAAAACAAAAAAGAACAAGCCTCAAGCATTATAAAAGTTAAACTGTTAAAGTGATAAATAACCTTTGCACCAGAATGACAATTTTTAAATCATAAACAAGAAATTTCTAGAACATTTATTTAATTATAGAAAAAATTCAAATGTTGATGAGGCTTGTCAGTTGTGACATAAGAATAAACTGAAATCTTGAATGAAGGTTTCCATCCTAACAAACACCAACAGCTTTTGAGTATTGTCAAATAACTCATCAGCACATTCATAATATAGGCAAATATTGCAAAAAATAAGTCTTAGAAAAAAAAGAATTAAAACCAAAACTAGTAAACATTGAAATTATTTACATTAAAGACCAAAGCAGATTGTGGAACCTTAAGGCATCATAGATGTCTAAGTCTGCAGTCCACTGGATTTACACTCTTCAATCAATCAAATAACTTGTAATGTAAAGGATGTGATAATGGAAATATAACAGGTTGTCATACATAGGGAATGGCTGAAGATGTAGAGTTTGTACACCAAAAGTTTGAAAAAATTGACTTATGTTATGGTATAACTAACTGAAAATGAAGTAAATTTAATCAAAGCTAATACTATTTGTTATAATTATAAATTGTTAGAAGGAGGAGTAAACAACTAAAATATATTTTAGTTGAGATGTAGAAGAGAATGGCAAGATTAAAAATAAAAACAGATCATTTACTCTACTAATATAATATCTAATTGTGATGTACTTACATCATTTATTTTATATGTCATTTGCTGAATTTGATTGCATCAAATCAAAGCATGTAGTCATAGTAAAATTAAAATAAAAAATGAAATTGATTAAAATACATATATAAATTATAAAATAAATAAAATTATAACCAAAAATTCATTAAAATTTAAATTATATATATATATATATCATAATTACCATCTTAATTAATAAAATAAAAAAACGCACCTATTCTTTTCTAATTCAACTATTCTTCCTTGTGGCAAATCACCTTTTATTTCTATTTTTTTAGTTAATTACTCAAGTTTATGCTTCTTTGAGCACATCAAGTTGTACAATGCACCAACAAATACATATTGCTAGGCCGAGTTTGACTGACAGACTGAAGACAAGACTGTGTTTAACTGCAAGTTAAGTTTACTTTTTGATTGATTGAGAATTGAAAATGCACACAACTGAGATATACTAAAAAAAATCACTGATGACAACTATATTACTAAATTAACATAAATACTAACATTTAATCTTTTAGACTTTTATATTTTACCGATAACTCGTAAATTCTACCAATCTTGACGACGAATTAGGGAATAAAATATTGAAAAAATATCAATTCAATTTTCAACTTGCGGGTACTAAGCCAAAAAAACGGCACTCATCTAAACAAGATGTCAACAAAAAACAAACGAAACGAAAGGAGCCAAAACAAAGATGTAAATTAATTATAATTAGAGAAGATAGCCAATAATTCTACAATCTACATATATGCAATCAATCAATCAACTATTTTGTAAAGCAATTTTTCGCGATGTTCAACAGCGCTCCTAAGTAAATTTTGCAAACAGATGGGTCTTGGGTTTGTAAGTGATGGAGAATAAAATTGGGAGATCCAGAGAAAAGGGCCAGAAAAAGCAAATGTAAATTTAGCAAAAGTTAAGAAAAGGTGAGAACAAAAAGGTGATCGTAAACTGGGGGGCGTTAAGACTCAATTAATATGTCTGATAAGTACCTGATAAGTAGCCTACTTAGGAAGTAATTTAGATTTAATTAAGTAATTATTCTATATTTTATAGGCAGCCAATGCCAAGAGAACAAGAAATGACCGAATACCGTGCTGAATCGTTGTTAAACGATCATTCAATCAATTATAATTACAATAGTTATAAAATTTACATTAATTTGAATAGTAGGCTACATCCTAATTGCACATCGATAACTAAGAAAATAAAAATTTTATACCAAAAAATAAAATTAAACATGTAAATTTCTATCTCAATAAATCATTCGAACTCATCATTCACAATAGCCGTAACAAAATAACATTACCTCCAGAACACCCATCAATCACTCGCACAAATCAATTAAAAATATTAGGCATCACATTTACCTCCACACTTAATTTAACACCTCATATCAATCACATCATCAAAAAAGGCTTCCAAACATTTCACGCACTCAAAACACTCCGCTCACATCTGGTCTCAGAGACACCAAATTATTCGACATCACTGAATCACTCATAATCTCATGCATCATATATGCAGCTTCCTCCTGGTCTGGTTTTGTTTAACAACAACAACTTCAGCAACTACTATCTCTCATCAAAAAACTAATCCGCTTCAACTATCTACTTGCATCATATCCTACCGTCACTCAGATATTCAACACACTCGATTCAAGGCTGTTCAAGAAAGTAGAAAATAGCACCAACCACGTCATTCATCTTCTACTACCACCAATTGAAACTACAACACACAACCTTCGTCAACGCAAGCATAACTATTAAGTCCGCCACCCAATCTACTTCTACTTATCAGGAGAAGGCTTTCATCACAAGACACCTCAAACATATTCACACTCAATAAAACTTAATCATTCACAAAACTAGTTTTTTTTATTTATCGATCACGTCACTAACTCACTAAGATCATCATCTAGTCTATTATAATAATTTGCGTTTTTATGCCATTACTTCATTTTTTTGTCAGTTTATTTTATTTTATTTATTTTATCATTATTATTTATAATTTATTTTATTTTATTTTTCATGTTAAAATATTTTTCTTTCTCCGTATTTTTATTTATTTATTTACTTATTTGTTTAATTTTGTACTACTGTCTTGCATGCTGTAACAGTTTTTGCGTTTGTCAAATCCTGATTTTTAAAGAATAATAAAGAAAAAAATTTAATAGAAAGTTTAAAAAATGAAAAGGAAAGTTACTCCAAGACACTACTGAGGCAACTTTTTTCAAGTATATTTTAAAAATATAAGAACATATATATATAAAGAATAATTAGCATATTATATATATGTGTGTCATCGAAATCCATCATCGATAGACTGCCGCTTGATTTTTTTCATTTGAAATTATGGTTTTCCATCGTTTTTTGTCTTTGTCTTCTGAATCAAATTTTTTTCCTGAGTAAAAGCTTTCTTCCCGCCAGTTTAGTGCGTAATCCACTCGGCAGGCCCGTCGTTGTCCAACTTTTCCACAAAATTCGAAACAAGTTATTAAATTAAAAAGATGTTTGAAGCGAGGCTGGTCCAAGGATCTCTTCTGAAGAAAGTTCTGGAGGCCGTCAAAGATCTTTTAAACGAGGCAACATGGGATTGCAATGGGACTGGTATGAGCTTGCAGGTATTAATAATTTTAAATAAAATTTATTTTATTTATTTATTTAATTAAATTTTTTATCCAATTATTTATTTATTAATATTTATTGCGTTGTATTCAGTTATTATTTAGTTTATTTGGATTATGTATTGTCACATTTACTGAATTTATATTACAAATTACTTCTAATTATCTCATTTTGATTGGTTGAACCTGAACCTTGTTAATTAAAGGCCATGGACAGTAGTCACGTCAGTTTAGTATCCTTATGCTTGAGATCAGATGGCTTTGACACATACAGGTGCGATCGCAACATCTCCATGGGAATTAATCTGGGAAGGTAATTCCTCTCTGTCTGACATTTATTAATGTCAGACAGTTACTGGCAAACTAAAGCAATAAATAAATTAAATTAAATAGTGATTTTTATAAGTTTGTAAATTTTTGACTATAATGAAAAATGTCTACTTATAACATTTAAATTTGACCAGACAAATTGAGAAGTTGAATTAAAACATTTGCAATTTTAATCACTCAATCATTACAAACTAATTGTCATTTTGTCTTGTTTCAGTTTGTGAATAATGTTTAATCATAATTTCAGCATGTCGAAGATTTTGAGATGTGCTGGTAATGAAGATGCAATAACAGTGAAGGCCAATGACACCACAGACACGATCACATTCATGTTCGAGTCCCCTAGTATGTCTATTATTTTTAATATTACGTTATTATCATTGCTTCTGTTGTTTCCACTATAATTTTATAAAATGTCACACTAACTCAACAGATGGTGAAAAGGTGTCAGATTATGAGATGAAGCTCATGGACCTGGACACTGAGCATCTTGGCATTCCCGTATGTCATTATTTATTGTTCATGGCTTCTTAAACTATAAAATGTAAATGGTAATTTGTTGTCATGCCTCGTGAAGGAGACAGATTACAGCTGTGTTATCAAATTGCCATCTTCTGAATTTCAACGTATTTGCCGTGATCTGAGCCAGATTGGTGAGTCCGTGGTCATCTGCTGCACCAAGGAGGGAGTCAAGTTCTCTGCTAATGGAGATCTTGGAACTGGTGCTGTTATTAATTATTACTAATCTTTTACTGTGATTCCATATAATTATTAGTTATTCATATTTATAAATTTTTTTATTATGTTTGACTGTTATTAATTTTTAATGGAATTTGCTTTACTTGGTATAGCTCAATACTTGTCATTATTCAAACAATAGGGAACATTAAATTAGCGCAAAGTGCTAATGTGGACAAGGAGGATGAGGCAGTGGTCATTGAAATGCAGGAGGCTGTCACCTTAACATTTGCACTTCGATATTTAAACTTCTTCACCAAAGCCACTCCTCTCTCCGCACGTGTCAGTCTCTCCATGTCCGCTGATGTTCCTCTGGGTTGGCTGTTGTTCTTCTGCTGCTATTTTGATATCTGCTTTTTATGGCGCTATTTTTTAATTAGCGTCAAAAGTCAATTTTTTGTTTGGTACATTTTTATTTTTTAACGCTTTGATGGTGGGTGTGATAATGATTAATAATTACAAAATCTTGATGACATTTCCTAGTGGTTGAGTACAAGATTGGAGACATGGGTTACATAAGGTACTACCTCGCCCCGAAGATTGAAGATAATGAAGATGCATCGTGAATGTGATCATATAGTTTTTGAATTGTATCTATTCAAGGGCTCTGAAATTTTTTTATAATTTTGTTTCCGAGTTGGAAACTATTGATATATAATGTGTCACTTAGCAAATCGTTTCTTACTTTTAAAAAATTTTCTTGTACGTGTTTCACATTTTTTATTTCTAACTAGTAAAACAATCAATATTTGGTTTTAAATGTTGACCTGTTATTTTGAATTTATGACCGAAACCGAGGCGAATATTAAAAATAATGTGCTATGTGAATCAACGTGTCGGAAAATAAAAAATTCTACGTGACGTTAAAAATTTTGATTTGATTTTGAAAATCAGCGTCGGCGACAATTCGTTTTTGACGGCTTTGTTCTTTTTAGAGTTATTCTGAAGTCATATTCTATTTCCATGAAGTTCAGTTACGCCAGGCCGAAATATTTTTAAAAAATTAAGATTTGTTCTCGATTTGAACATAGTACAGATGACGTGTCTGAAAAAGTTAGTTGTTGAATTAAATCGAAATTAGTTAAAAATTATTTTCAGTTAATGTACAGAAAGAAAAGGGAATTAGTTTTAAGAGTGAAGTAACGGCAGCACATGGTTGCATCTCATGGTTGCATCACGGTTACATCACGTGATAGACAAAGTTACGGCACTACAATTATTTGAATTTATCGCCCCGATGCTCATTTGAACTCGTCAAAAATATTTTTTTGATGAAGCGTTTCTAAGACAAGTGCATCAAATTATCATTTATTCGTATTGACACTTTAGAGAAAGTAAAAATTGTCAATGTGCAAAATTTACTTGCAAAATAAGACAATACAATGAAATGTAAATCTTTGATAGGACGACAACTGCAGCGCTTTCGTCATCATAGTATTCGGAATCTAAGGTATAATCCACAGTTCTGTAATCTGATGAGTCCAGGTGCCGATTAGCGTTTGTTTTTCCTCCAAGAATTTTTGGTTTTACCAATGTCTTGGCATGTTCTTCCTCCAAAGCGATGTCGGCTGATTCCTTTTTGCTATTCACAGTAACATCTAAGGCGCTCCTTGTGGTACTCATCCTCCGCAAATACTCGATGTTCAAAACCGATAGACGTCTCTAAAATTTAAAAGATGGATGTGATGTCAAAAAGTAAGTTTAAATGATTAGATGGTAAACGGGTACAATAGAATTAAATGCCACGGAAACCCAAAAGCATTAAAATTTCATCTTCAACGAATTAGTTAATATTTCAAAATTTTTCAAAACGAATAATCATGTACGAACTCCTATGTTTAATCTTATGAATGGGCCATTGCGCGAAGCTGCCTTGATCTTATCGTGAGCATTCCAAAATGCGTTGCAGAACGGGTAATCACAAATAGTCCAAGTGCTGTTATCGCTTGGATCAAAGTAATATCCTAATTTTTCATTTATAAGACAGATGTTATGAGATATTGACAAGTTGCAACAAAATTAATTTCATTGAAATATTGAACGTGTTTCGTCATATTATTTATTACTTAATGATCATTAGTGAAATAAACCGTGTTATCAAAATATATTGAAACTGGTAACTTTAAACTGGATAAGTAAGCTAAAAAAATAGTCTTCGAAACTGACGACGCATATCATGCATGTACTTAAGTGTAATGGAAAAAGATATCACCGCATACCAAAATTAGACTGCATGCATGTTCATTGCAGAATGTGACTACGAATTTCGATTTATTCAACATTTAATTATTTTTTATTTAAGTATTTACTGTTATTTATTTTATTAATAATCTTGTCAACTGATAAAAACATTAATAATTAAAAAGAAATAATAAAAATTGCATTATTTAGATTTTATTAATTCATATATATATATATATATATATATATATATATATATATATATATATATATATATATATATATATATATATATATATATATATATATATATATATATATATATATATATATATATATATATATATATATATATATATATATATATATATATATATATATATATATATATATATATATATATATATATATATATATATATATATATATATATATATATAATAAATATCATTTATAAAGCGCCAATGCAAGCGACTGAGACGCCCAATAATATAATATATAATAATATGTATTGTTTTGTTTGAATAAAAAATGATTTGATTATTTGTTTATTTATTATTCTGGCTAGCAAAAAATGTTCATTATCTTTGATCAGTTTAAGTCAAAAAGAGGTATAAAATTGATCAGAGTACCCACCTGGGCTGATGAGGCTGGAGGAAAAATCCCTGGAGCTGTTGACTCCAATGGTTGATTTCGTGCCACTGGCACTATCTGTCTCGTGTCACGTTTTTATTTGTCGAAACGTTCATAACATTTTAAAACTTTAAATTTTTTCAATTAGTTAAAACCAAAAAATAAAAATTTTCAATTAATCACATATTACAGTAAAATTTGGCATAGCAATAGACTTCTTCATCTGAAGGTCCTAAATCATAATATTCATCGTCCCAATACTCGCGACCACTGCCTTTGACGCAACCAGGCTTGTTATAGTCCACCTGTTAGAGATTGTAATAATGTAATTATTGTAAGAAAAAAATGACCTACATTGTTGACATTTCATTTTTTATCTGTACTTTTTTCTATTTACAGGACTTAGACTCGTTAAAACAGACGGCTGAAATCGGAGAACACACAAATATGACTTGAAAATATCAAAATGGACATGCCTTGATTGACTTATGGTATGTAAATTTTTGATCTGTTGTGACGAAATAGATCGATAAGAATACGCAGTACAGATGAGCCATCACGGGGAAGTTACGGTACTTGGCGTTTCTGCATCCATCAAATCAGACATTTTAGTCATTATCACGTTGTTTATTTATTTTGCGTGTTTACGCCGTAATGAAAATATTTTTGTTTATGTTTACCATGAATCATTCGTTTGCCGGCTAAATAATTATTAGATTTGCTTCAACAGTAATCCCTTTACGGGTCAAAGTTTTATAATTTTTTTTTTTTTTTGAAGATTTTAACGGCACTGCAGCTCCCAAGATGGTGCTATGATGTGCCAGTAATTTTAACATTTTTTTCATAATTTTTATTTTATTTTTTTTCATAATTATGTAGATTAGTAATGTAGATTAGTAATTATGTAGATAAATTTTGTAAATTAGTGAAATCGATCTAGACCGACCGATGTCTAACTTTGCATGTTATTCAAATGTATTTATATGAATATATATATAAATAAATAAGTATGTATACATAAATAAATATGTTTATATGTATATACATAAACTATCCAACGCTAATATGTATGTAATATTAATATATATGTAATAATTAATATTAATATATACGTTATATTCATATGAAAAATGTGTAACTAAGGACTTGCTGGCATGTTTACGTATATATCATACATTGTATACGCACGCACGATCATGGAATCCAAGAACAAGGTATTCTTGACGCACCATCTACAAGCATACATACGACCGTGCATGCAATATATTATATACAAAGTATAAGCGACAGTTTATAATGATTGTGAAACGCATCGTCATTACACCGCACGCAATCAAAACAGCCACGACTTCATGGAGACGTTGAATCAACATTAAACTTCCACTGAATTCATTTCCTTTCCAGCTATTTAATACACATTGGATTTTACAATTCAAGATTGTTATTATACCCAATTTATTTAAACTTATTTCATTAATTTGTTGGATATCAACTTAAATAAAAATTAAAGATAAATAGAAGTGGGATGTCGACGGCTGCAAGGAAGATCGTGGTTGCTGTTGACCCAAGTGACCAGGCTGAACAGGCATTCCAATGTGAGTAGTGGTCATTCATTGTTTGTTGGTGAATGGTCATTCATTGTTTGTTGGTGGATGGTCATTCATTGTTTGCGTGTTTTTGTTTGTTTGCACGATACAGAAATGTCTTTGATTTAATGTTTGTATGAACATATTAAACGGTAATAAGGTACCCATATATGAAAGTGCTTGAAATGCAAAAATGAGGCCACAAACATGATATAAGTATGTGGATTTGAGTTACTTTTAAGTAATTATCCAATAAAATATCTGCAATTGTATATCTGTATGTAATTTAGTAGAATTTTAAAATAACGGTTGCGTAAAACATTCGAAAAATATCGTGAAACACGCTTCTTGCCAAAATATTTTTCTACTGTTAATGCACACTCACAACAAAATTGCTTCATTCATTCATCAAAATTTTCCACAAAAGCGTTTAGAAATTTATATATAAATTATGTTCGCATTTTTTCTGCTTTTGTTTTATTTCAATTTTCTTGATAGAAAATTTTATTTCAGCTTTATTGATCGCATATAATTAATCTAGCAAATGTAATTCCAGGAAAATGTAATAAAATATAATTTTTCTTCTGATTGAAATAATCCTGTGATTTAAATTGATCGTTAATCTAAAATAACGAAAGTAAAATAAATGAAAACAAAATAATAAAACCAATCCTATCGTCTGCTTTATTAACGAACAAAACTGAAAGACATTATTTTTCTAAACTATAAATTCAATTGAAGTGCTGTTTTTCCGTGTTGAAAAAAATCTTAAAAATTGTAATTCTAATGACTTTGTTAGTTTTTGTAGATTTTATTTTACCAGGGATGAATCTAAACAATTTTGATAAGGGAAGAGGGTGTGGCCAAAGTTTGACCGGGGGCCAAAAAGTGGAAGTGCTGATGTTTGCCAATATAGTAATGATGACGGCTGAGATGATTATGGCGTTTAGTAATGGCTATGAACATTGTTATGTTTGTCCTTTTCGTTTTTATACAAAAAATAATTTCTGCTGCTTGCTGCATTCATAAAGAATCGTAAAAGTTAAGTGTAAAAAACGGGATAAAAGTTTAATATTTGCTTGAATAATTTGTTTTATTCAACATATGCATTTGGTGCGCATGTAAAAATTGCTAACTCCGCCAAAAAGTGCTCTGAATTATACGGTTATATCACAAAATCTTTTTCAGTTTTGTACAATATAACTGTAAGTTTATCAAATGTTAATCAAAAATTTTTATTGAAAACTAGTGGCGGATCTAAACAATAACAAGGAGGGGGCAAAAATTTTGAAAATGTTTAAATAATTTTGACAGTGCCAAAATTAGGCAAGCGATTTTTTTGCTTATTACGTCAATTTTTTTAGATTTTCTACATAAAACGGTGTTTTTTCTATGCAAAAACTGAGTTTTACTGAATCTTTAAAAGATACTGTTACCTCCCCGGCTCTTAGATTTGCCACCAGTTGGAAGCAAACAAAGAAAGATGTGACTTTTCTAGCCCTCAGGCGATGCGTTATTTATTACAGCATTGCATTAAAAAGTCATTCAATAATTTAATTTGTCAAATTTTTCAAAAAATATTTTAAATGATTGTAATTATGTCTGACAGAAAAATGAACATCAAAAAAAAGAAATAAAATGAAAACACGCATGACACAGTGCAATAATACAACATTATAAAATATAACACCACATAACGTAATACCACATCACGATACAACGTAACGTGACACCACATCGCAATACTACTTAGTACCACAACGTAGACCAACCCACCCCACGCATGCAGGGTACCTTTCAACAGTGCATAGGCCGGAAAATGAGGTCATACTGCTCTTCATCAACGTCACTTCGACTGACGCAAGTGAGGAACTCTTCTATTTTTTTAATTAAATTCTAATTTTTAGGAATTCATATTGTTTTTAATATTTAATTTTTTACAAATTAAATTTTAATTTACAAACCCGTAATTGACATTTTAAGTAATTAATTTTAAAAATAATTTTGGGATCTTTAGTTTTGGAGCATAATAATTTTTAATTTTTATTCCTTGAATTTTTAATTAGTTTTTTTTTTATAAGTCACGTGGGAATGTTTAAAAAATATTTTAATTAATCTCAATGCCACCATCATAAGATTGAAAAACAAATCTGTAATATTTGTGTTCACAAATATTCTATTTATTAGCTAACGTATTTCAAACGCAAAAAGGAATAGTCCATAACAGTTGAAATCGTATATTAGAAAATTAAACTTAGTGTGATGCCTCTTGACAGCCATATTTAAATTGTTTTTTTTTTCTAAATTGGTAGTATAATTTATTTTGAGGCATTTCCTTGAGCAAACAAATTCTTAAGCAGGTTTCATGTACCCGTTGAAGAATTATCCATCCATGCATGCATTATTTAAACATCTAAATGCAAATTTAATTTTAGAGATTTTCAATTTTTTGCTCTTGCTCTCAAAAAATAGCTAGAATGTTTTTCCGCATAGAAACGCTGTCGTTCCTTTTTAATTTTCTTTTTTAATCCATCCATGTATTATGCCATACATCCAGTTTCTAATGTTTAGTTCCCATTTGAGACCGTGGTATGAGTTGCCGTGATGTGACATACCACAGAAAACTCTGGTGGCGACTCAACCAGGCAAAACATCGCAAACAAAACATTCATTTGCTTCCTCAATTAATCGGACAGATGTCTCGGCGTCAAACCAATCAAGAGCCTGTCCACTACACCACACGGCATGAACTAGCACGTATAACCACAAAAACAGACAGACACAGACACACACAAACCCACATACAAACACACAAACATAAATTTACTTTTTAATACAAATAAATAACATGTAGTATTTCATTGTAAGTTGTACCTGTGTTAGCTGTAATATGTATCGTATAGCATGGAGATTCTCTGTAATCGTGTCTCTTTATTTATGTGCACTGCTCGCAAATATTTGCGGCTGACGTGTTTCGTTCAGAGTTCTGTGGGCATTTATTAATATGTACAATCCATATATTAATCTACTCATCACTACTGCATCCTGCGTTTACATTCTACAACTATCATATTTATCACGATATTGCTTCTGTTCACGAAGAATTTATTTATTTTTATTTCTTTTTGCGTTCACTGCTTACAAACTTTAAATGATTTAAAAGTTGAATGATTACTAACTTTTTAATTACTTTTGTCCAATCAATTGAACATTTCATCCTTATAAACTTATTTTAATACTCGTTGAGTAAGAAATTTTATTGATGTGTTTATATTAGTTTTTGTTGATTGGAATGGTTGTTGTTGTTGTTTGCGCTTGATGCCATCGTTCACATCAAATTTTTGGCATCTATTAATATATTAATGATTTTGTTGTCATCTCTGCCGCTGTTTCCGTTGCTACTTCCTGTTCCGTGTCAACAAAGGAACATAAAACGGAGAAACACAGAACGAACTTTCTTATCGATCTGTGCGCAGGAATTTTGTGCGCAGCGTTCGCACGAAGCATTCAACCAGTCCTACCGTATGCTCATGCAGAATAAATAATATTGAACAAAAAATGATTCTTTATTAGCGATTTCATCTACCTCACTGCTTTTGTCTGTTCAATCCTTTTGTTCACTCATATATTACAGATATTCGCCTACATATATGTAGGAACGGCACACTTTGAAACAAACAGAATATATTCCAAATAGTTTTTACGTGGGCACAGACAGTCATTTGTTTACTTTAAAAATGTATTAGTTGTTTCATTTCAGTTAAACATTACATCTTTAGAGTATTAATTTGCATACACACTATCCATTTATTACAAGATCTAATCGACCGATGCCAACCAAGTGCGTGAAAACCTAAATAATCTAGCAGAATGATCGATTCCTTTCAACTGCTTACAAACGTGTATACAAACTAATATACTAACATGCATACTAACATATGCACAAACATTCATACTTACATAAATACAAACATTCATGCAAACATACATGCAAACATACACCCAAACGCACACACAGACATACATTCTAAAACATATCCTAGCATGTACACCTAACCAATATACCACCATGATGACTTAGACTAACCTACTAAACACCAATATGCGATGCGCTGTTTGGGCCATAGATGGCACTAGCAAGCACTCAATTATGCAACAGCGGCTGGACTGTTTTTTTAGATTTTGTTGTGTTTTTAGAATGATTGTAACAAATGTTTTCAGGAAATATAAAATCGTTCAATGAGTTTAAATTGTGTGGAAGCATGCAAGTAGGGTTTAATGGCTAGCTATATACGAAACACGTGTCTGTCTTGTGGAGGATTCAATAGGAATAGAAGAAAATTAATTGAAATTTTCGTCTGGAACAGCAACAACAATTTTAAACCAAGCAACCACCAAACCAAGCAAACAAACACGAAAACAAACATAAATGCAAAACAACCGCAATCACGTACTAGCATCAACGAGCCAAGCGCTTGTCAAAATAAACAATTAGGTGTTTCAACCAGAAACCATTATCAAACACGAATAAAACTTTATTTTAAAACAAATCCTTTATGAACATGTTCAATGCTCTCCTAGCTGGAAAACATATTTCATAACAAAAAAATCGATGGTTTCATATAAAAAGATGTCAATGTTTTGGAATAGCCTAAGAAAACCTTCAATGAATTTTTAATGCTTGAATATACTTACAAAAAAAGAATATATTTGTTATTCAACACTTACTACAAATTTGTAATTTTTAGTATGCAATCCAAATTTTATAATTTCATACCTGTTCCCCCGTCTCTATTGTATCTCCGCTTATGAGTTGGTTTGTTTTCAATTCAAGTGAGTGTCCTCAGTTCTCTCTTAAAAGATTTCTAAAACCTTTAGTTAACTAAATTATACAAAAAATTGTATAGCTCATCTATATTTATATTCTGTTTATTATTGTTAATGCCGATAATATCACGAACAGTCAAAATACATTCTTAGTTGAACCTGTTCGTTTGATTTATTTTAAGCAACGAGAAATTTAAAAATTTTATTTAAGAGAAATTTAAGAATTTTTTAATTTTAGAAATTTAATGATTCCATAAGTTTTTCATCGTATCTATCATGAACACCTTGCACGTTTAATTTATCGGTCCCCACTTCTTCTTCCGTCGTTCAAATGAGTGTCTGGAGGCTGGCGTGCTTCTTTGTCGTGGCGAAATCCAGAAAAATAGTTTGTCACGTTTTAAATGAAGTCAACTTGTTTGGTGATTATGCACACTTTGGAATTTTTTGTTTTGAATAGTGTTTATAAAGAAAGCATTTTTTAAATTAAAATATATGCTAATTAATTAATTTATTTATTAATTATAATTGTTTAAATGGATGATAGAACAAATGAATAAAATTTTAAAATTTTGTTTGATTCGATTAAATGGCGATTTAGATCAATTGCGTCTATATCCGCCAGAAACTTTTTCTTTTCCAATCAGACACTTTTGATTAGGTCAGCTTCTGTTAAATATTTCAATAAATTGCATACGTTGGAATAGTTTTGAAGAGTATTTGCATGTTTGCAGGAATGCTTAGTACGGTAGAATTGTTTTTTGCAGTGTCAGAGTCGAAGAATTTTGCCTGGGTCTGAACGTTTTTAGGAGCCGGAGTTGGAGTCGGATATTTTTCATTCGACTCTGGAAAGTGTCATGAATTTGAAATTTTTTTCTTCGAAATATATTTTTAAGATCGTCCTTTTTAGAAGATGTGTAGCAATTTGCAATCATTTATAATATCGAAAATAAATGTTAATAACGTGAAAACATAATTTTTGTCCAGTATTTTTAAAAATATAAATATAAAATAATTTTAGGGCTACTAAGAAAAACATATACATTAACTGATTTTGTGTGTTTTAAAGTATTTTTATTTAGTAGTTTAATATTTAAGTAAATTAGGATGTAAAAGTTGAAAAAATTGGGATTCAGAGTCAGAACTTTTTATTCTGAGTTTGAAAAACCGGAGTGGGATATTTTTCATCGGACTCCGATTCCCAGATTTGTTGTAAAATTATGTGGCAGTTGTTAGTTAAGTTTTGCGTATGTCGCACACTGGTGGAGACATTTTTTGGAATATATATTGTGGAGTTGTTTTGATGTTTATTTTTTATTCTGTTTATTTTTGTTTGATAAATTGTTGTTAGATGCCAGCGAGTCAGCGTAATAAGCGTAATTATTTTTTTCAGTAAAATTGTTTTATATTTATGTTACAAAGCATGTGGTTAATGTGATTGTGTATCGCTACACGTATTCATCTTCTTGATCTTAAAACATTTTTTGTATAATACATATTTTTTTCATTACTTAACATTTTTCAGATTCGGATGAAAAATATACGACTCGGCCTCTCAAAAAATTCCGACTCCGACAAAAATTCTGACTCCTACCGACTTTGATAGCGTTCCTACACACAAATCTTACTTTCAATTTTAATAAGTATGCTTATGCGGTTTGCGGTATTTTATCTTTCACCGATAATCCGAATTTTTTACCGAAAATCAGGATATATTACCGAGATCAATCAGCAAAATTTAAATTTTACTTTCTTCTTTATTTTCGCCTTTAGGACCCACTAAACCACCCAATCGGTAATGTAATTGTGACAAAATTTAATAAAAATTATCAAAGAAAATTTTTACTTAAATGCCTTCAAAAAATATCTATTCTTACTTCTAGTTGAACAAATTCCTTTTCTTCTGTTGGAAAATTTGAAAATATGAAATTTAAAGAATTGCAAACTTCTTATAATCATATTATCGAACGAAATTCAACGGTTCATAAAGTGTGAAAACAAAATGGATGACGTAAACGAAATAAATTTAGATGAGTTTTTAAATTTAATATGACTGAATTTGAAATATTGTAGAACTGAATTTGAAACGCGATTGACCTGAGTGCAACGACCGATACCGCGTTACACTGGCTTGCAATAAGTAAACTCAAGGAAGCAATTTCGTGTGTTTAGTGTCATAAATGTATCAATATTTTATGAAAATCTATTGTCTATGAATTTTACGGTTCTAAAATAATTAATATAAATATTTAATTAAATATATTATTAAATTAAATTAATAATATGAATATGATAATTGAATTAGATTGTACGAAACGTCAAAGTAGTTGTAATTAAGTTTTAATTATTTAAACTTAAAATTTAAATGAAAAATAATCATTAAAAATTGCAAATGTAATAAATTGTTACAAAAACAGTTAGCTGTCAACATTTTTTTCACCAAATTAAAATTTCAAAACTGCAGTCTATGAGCTGACTAAGATAGAAAAAAATCGTGGAGCGAGTTATTGTTTTGCAAATGTGAGAAACAAGTTTTGCAAATTTTGAAATAAAGTAATAATTTTTGAAGATTGTCATGAGATGTACTATTATGTCACCATGTACGTACAGTACAATGTACACAACGACAGACTGTTTCTTTAACGTGTTCTGAACGTTTGAATTGAATGTAGACGCGAAAAGGTGATACATTTTTTTAAAGAAAGGATCACGCGATATTTGTACAACAAATAATTTAATCCAATCCTAATGTTTCAAGCAGTTATTAATGCTATTAATGGTATTAATGTTATTACATTACATGATGGAGGTTTACATTTTCAGGGTTATCAAGTACGTCGCACGTCACGCTCTGTCTAACATGGAGTCAATTTCTTGAAATAAATCCTAAAGTGTCAATTACAGTGTATATACAATATTTTACAATTACTTGATTGGAAAACATTTTAAAAATAAAAGTTATAAAAATAATAACAAATCGGTCTATTTTTATATCATAAATTTCAATCAATAGAGATAACAAGCAGACAATCAAATTTGTCTACCAAACGAAGTTATGTAAATGTTTTTTTTTGTATAAAAATCAACAATAATAAAATCAACGTTATTAAAATCAATGCCAATAACAATACTTCCCATCTAAGTTGCCGACAGGACAAAAATGAAGAAAAGATTGAGGACCGGTCACTACTGAGCTGGCGGTTTTTGTTGTAACTATGTAATCTAGAAGCTCTCGTGAGAATTGTAGATAATAATATTATAAGCCGGTGGATGGCAACGTACTGAAAACACCCGCTTATTAAAATTCATTTCACGTTACAATCATTTGCATAATACCGAGACATCTGCATAATTTATTTATATTTCAAATATATGCAATGGGAGGGAAAAACATTTTGGACTTAAAACATTTTAGTCTCACGTAAAGAAAAAAGTTAGGCTTTTGTCATTTTCCTATAGGACATTTTTTAATTTAGATGAAAAATAATGAAAATAACAAATAAAATAAAAATAATAAATAGATAGAATAATAAAATAATGAATATAAAAAAAACAAATAATAAATTATAATAATATTTACACTAGAAATTGATTTAAACGCCCGCAGAGTCCAGCGAGGACACGCCGAAGAAGGAACCGCAGACAGTGAAGAGCATGGAGGACAAGTACAATGGATGGATCCTCGAGAAGGGGGTGCGTCTATTTCATTCATCCAAACTTTATAAAAAAATTTCTTTCGGTGGCATTATTATTAAAATATTTCTCATTTACTTCATTCCAACTTGAAGAATTTTTTGTGGCTCCAGTGGCATTATCATTGCAATAATTCTTCCTCATCACCGTTATAACCGTCGTCAAATATTCATTATCAATATGGAAGATGAATGACTAGATGAAAGAATGAATTATTTAGAGTAGCGTTGAATGCATTGAACCTGTTTACAAAATGAAAAGGATATATATTTGTATTTATTTAGTTATTAAATTTAATAAATAATTTTAGAAAACATTCTTCTTCAAATGTTATTATTATATTAAATAATAATAATATGTAGTAGTAAAAGCAATAATAGTAGCAGCAGTAGTAGCATTCGTGTCTTATTTAAGAATCATCATTGAACGTTCTGTTTACCGGCGTTATCTACAATTCTTAACCAAAAGTTGGAAAGAATTTTTTGTATAATTATAAATATGATTGGCACGTAAGGAAATAATGTTGAAAAGGTTAAAATGAAAAGCGAAAAAAAATAAAGAAAACAAAAAGAATGATTCAGTGTGGCAGTTGAATTTGACACCATCATCATATCTACATGCAATGATTTTTTCAGAACAACTCAACGACATGATGTGAAATAACATCTAACAGACACCTAGAAACATTAACCCTTATCTATTTGTTTGGAATAAAATTTAAAAAAATGTTTCTATTAATATTTTTAACGTTCATTCGCCAACTTGTCTCATCACCAAAAAGGCACTCAAGAAATGGAACGCTGGACAAATATTGACATCTTTACATTATACATCATCTTTTCCATAAAGCATCGACATTAAGACTATGCAACTTCATCACTGTGACAAATACAAGATTTTCTAAACAGTCTCGATCATTGAGCGATACCATTTTCTACTTTTTCGTCATCTAGCTCCGGCAAATCTGGTACTTGATGGTTTTTGAGTTTTGTTCATGGAGCTATCGAACCTGGCAATTGCGCAACAACATATTCAAGATAGACAGACACTCTTATTTTCACCAACAGTCATTTCAAGCAGATTTTTAAAAACACTAAACTTTCTGCGGTCATCAATTAAATGAAATTATTTTTCTTTTTTTGAATAGATTGAAGATTTGTACCTATATCTTAAAAATTCACATGTAAGCTATGATATGTAGTTTTATGGGATACATTATACGAACAAACAAATTTTATAATAGATGAATGTAAGATACCTATGAAACCAAATATGCTCAAATTAAACAGTATTTGAAAATTGCTTTAGAATGATTTTCTTGCTAATTTTTTTTTATTGGAACATTTGAATAGCAATAAAATAAAAAAATTATTTAAACTATTATGTTGAAAATTAAACAGTATTTGAAAATTGCTTTAGAATGATTTTCTTGCTAATTTTTTTTTATTGGAACATTTGAATAGCAATAAAATAAAAAAATTATTTAAACTATTATGTTGAAACAAAGTGGATTCCAGTTTATGAATATGTTGTTATGATCTGTTTAACAGATCGTTCACCAATTGTTTTACAAGTTATTTGATGTGTCTGTGGAGGTGTTGTAAAGTTTTTGAAACGCATAAAACTGAAGAAATTAATCTATGGAAAGATTTTTATCATCAAAAGTTTGCTATTTTGAGAAAATATTTGCATGCAGATATTAAATTGTTTTCACGCGCTAACCAGAGCTCTCCAGGAGGAAATGAACACTTGAGTTTGCAGCTTAATGTTTGTCGAGATGTTCAGATAGGAGAAGAAGGCAACACAGATGTCTGTTGTGTGCGGTTTGATGTTATGGTAATGTTCAGCAGATAGAAGAAACACTGTAACATGCCACTTTTGTTGTTTACACTGTTTGTGGATGTTTGATTAAAAAGAAACTTTGCACGTTCGTTTGATTGCGTTCACGTTGTCGTTCCTTTGCGTGTCGATGCATTGAAAAACAAATTGCATATAATAAAATAAATTTTTTTCATTTTCATCGAAAATTTTTTTTAAATGTGATCATAAGCCTTTGATGAAATCCATCTGATATCTCTTCAAATTATACGATCAATTGAGATAATCAAACTATATTTTTTTCATAAAATTAAAAAAAGGCTACTAAGAAATAATACCAGCTTAATTAATAAATGCCGCATTTATAAAGTTTATGTAAAAAAGAACGGAAAAAAAATCTGTAAAATATTTAAATGAAAAATTGTTATTTAGAAAATAATTTAAATAATAATAATCTGATGACATAAATTACAATTTTTTTGGAGGAATAATTGAAATAAATAGCCCACGGATGTGATGTTCTAGCAGAGGATGAAGAAGTATACCAGACGACATAACATAATAAAACCCAACATAAAAAAACATAACGTAGCATAAAATAACGTAGCATAGCATTACGTTAATATAACACAACCCAACAAAACACATTGAAACATATCAGAAAACACAATCAATAATTTATGAAGGACCATCATGACATATGTTGGCACTGATTCAACACTAAAACACACAGCGCATTTATTTCGTTCCCACCAAATCTACACACCATGCAGGTAAGATCAGATGTTGCAGTCGAACTCCCCTCAACAACGATCGTCTACTGCAAATTCATTGAACGTAAATCTTTTTGACATCATTAGAACATCTTAATAAATTAAAAAAGACGATTGAAAAAATGGCACGTAATTTCAAACCTTAAAAATGACTGTACGTCGACAATTAAGTGAGAGGTTGGTTGGTAGGTTGGCAGGACAGTGCATTAATATAATCGATAACTATCTGCCTACGAAGATCTGTTTGCCTGCTGCCGTCGTACGTACGGTTATATGAATGGATGTACATAAAAACGTACGTACGCAAGTAGGAGCGTACGCATGTATGTATAAGTGTATGCATGTGCGCGTGTATGTACGCTTGTACGTCACAATATATGTGAATGAACGCTTTAATATGCATATGCATGGATGAGATATTTTATATGATGGTTGGTTGATTTGTTTCGTTTCGTGTTCGCGCGGTTTGAAAACGATATCGTAATTTTGATTGATGCATTCTTTTTTTAAATTCTTGGGGTTTAACTGTTTTGTTTCTGCTATATATATATGTGTGTGTGTGTGTGTGTGCGTGTGTGTTATACGTGTGTTGTGTTTGTGTGTAGTAGTAGTTATTCGTTTAGATCTGTTGCTTCAAAAAATATGAGCCGTTTCTAAATCGGAAAATATGGGGCTTAGATTGTATGCAAATTAAAATTTAATGTTCAAGTTTTTATCTTTTAAGCAGAATTTTTTATCTTGCTTTAAATTTTTGTTGTTTACGATAATTTCTTTTGTAAAACATTTTATTAACTCACAACAAAACATACAATGCACTTAAAAAGTAATAACAAAAATAGTTTTTAAAACATTTTCAGTTTAATTTATTTTTATAAAAATGGGGACATTATATAATTTTCAAACTAAACCAACAAAAAACTTCAAAACAAAAAAATTTAGCTGAACATTTGTTTTAGTCAATTAAATTACAAAGCTTGGTTGGTTTACTGGTTTATATCAAAACATTTTTTATGGATATTAGAATATAAATTAATACGATACTTTTGATACTATAACGAATCGATAGTATAACGATTCGATACTAAAATGATTTGATATTATATCAATACATCAGGAAGTTCACATGCCTCTAATGTACTTTTAACGGCCTGTACAATATAGAGATTGATGTGACTTTAAAATAGAAACACACCACTAGTTTGCACACATTCCAAGCATAAGATGAACTAATTTGCTTACAGACTTAGAAACAAATTGCCACAAAACTCGCTAACAGCTCATACATAAAATGCTGATCGTACAAATTATGTAAAAGTTTTAACTTCAACTGAAAAACAATTTGTAGAATTTTTTGAGAAAAGTCAAATAACATGCAGGGGGTTAATGTAGTAAGGAAGAGGAATGAGACATAGAAAATAATAATCGGTCACCTCAAAGCCAACCACCAACAAGCAAACTCTGCCGTCTGATTTAAAAGTTGATTAACTGTCTTGCTAGATCAACGAGGTATAAAAAAGTTACTGCTTGCAATTTCGCAAATTTATTTTTGGTTTGAAGAATATAAAAATCTTTATATAAAAAATTGTAAAACAATATCTCATGATGCATGTAATAAAATTATTTGTGGAATAGAAACTATTTTAAAAAAGAGAAACACAGTTGTAAAAATATCTTTTATAAATGTATTCAAACAGTATTAAAAATAATGGAGGATTCTAATTTGAGTAGGGATTGTTTCAGTTGGTTACTAAAAAATGTTTTACAAAATTGAAAATTATGTTGCTGGCATTCTTTATATCCACACACGCCATTAAGAATAAATGCAAAATTAAAAATCAATTTTAAAAGTAAAACACAATAATACAAATTAGAGCTCTTGTGAAGAATTGCTAAAATAATAATGTTTTTTAATAAAATAACGTAACCGCTTATTTGATTATGTATTTATGTCAATTAAGTTTTCTTTAAAAAGCAATAAAGAAATTCATTTTTTAAATAATACATCACATAATCTGGAATACCAAAGTGATTTATATGTTGAGAATCGTGAACCGAATATGCATCGTAAACAACTTCAATCCCAATGATTTTTTAAATTCTTCCTTCTTCCAGCGGCGATTTAACTGTATTTTAAGTTATTAAATTGATATAAGAAAATTTTCATGTTTGTGCATTTGAAATATATATCTTTTTTAAATATTTGTTGTTTTTCCTTCAATATTTTCGTCTCAGTAATCAGATAATTGAATGTAATTTTTGTTTTCACGTTCCAACGAAATTAAAAATAAAATACATTAGCGTCGTGAGCGGATACACGTGTCTTCGAAATTGATGCGCAAATATAACATGCCGACGTTCATGTGCTGATGTTTGGAATTTTTCTGTCATGTTCTTTCAGCGCACTTTTTGTTAATTCTACTCTGCTTACAAAATCGTAACTTTTTACTAAATTAATTTATTGCTCTAGTTTCTATCTTTACAAGAATATACATTTATCTCTTCGTTGTAAGCAAAAATCTGGAACCATTTTTTGCGACAGATAGCAACCTTATGACTAATTATATGACTAATGCCAGCATGTTTTTTTTGTTAGAAATATGAATAATTAGCAATTATTATTGTTTGTTTTTTATTCAAGGTTATCATATAATCTTTCAAAATGTTTTTAGAAAATTATTTTATCAAATATGTTACGTGATACGTGAATAATATGTGTGTATGTGTATGTGTGTGTGTGTGAGTGAGTGTGTGTGTGTGTGTGTGTGCGTGTGTGTGTGTGTGTTAGCCTATATATAGCCATTGAAATCTATCTTTTTTCCTGCTCGCTGCTCACTCGCGCTATTTAATGTTGGTTTTTGGGCTTCGCATAGAAAGGCATTTATGTATGAATGAATGAATTTAGGTGTTTTAGGCATGTATGAATGCATTTGCTAACGTGAGATGTAATCTTCCACTTTCGTTATTTATACATTAATAATGATGTTTAAGTTCCTAGCAGGCAGGTGAGCTAAGGTACTGCAGCTTTCCTGAAAGTCCTATTGTTACATTTCTTCAATTCAAAATCCTGACTACTGTATTGAGGATTGTACTTCTTATCAGTTATAATGTCTTCTATTATTGTAATTATTATGCATTGTTAAAATTTGTTTATTTAATATTATTAAAAAGTTAAAAAAAAATTGTTTCATACATCATAGCTTTTTTTGTTTTTATGAAAGTGTTGATAGCTCACTGGGTTAGACATTCGACATTCTGTCAACATTTCGTTCACAAACACCAAAATTTTTATTGAATTTGTATAAATTTGCTTTAAAAAACAATTTCTTCTTATTTTATTTTGCAACAAAATAAGCTGCTGATAGTGAAAAACACTCCAATTTAACACCAGTGCTTTTTATTAAAGGAATAAGTAGTGGTGGTTTTATTTTATGAAAATAAAAATATTGAAAAAAATCGTTAAATGATAACAGTTTTGTATGACAATATAAATGTAAAGATTAATTTATTTAATAATTACTGAAAATATTTTAAAATGTGAAACCAAAAATGATTGAATGTTCTTTCAACACGAAGCCCATGAAGCGTGTATGAAAGGGAGTGAACAAGTGGATTGTTAAACACCGTTGAAGTAGCTTGTAAACACCAGGCGAGATAAGATTGCCTGTTGGTTGGTCTGTTGGTTGGCTGGTTGGCAATTCTTTCATCCTCAACTATGAATGTGTGTGTTGTGTGTATGTGTGCTTTATGTGTGTGTTAACAGGTTTGTTTGCATTCAAAAACTAATTAACCTAACGTTAACAGCCAGGATGAAGTTTAACGCGTGTTTGTTTGATGCATTGAATAATTTTTACTGGATTGTTAAAAAACTAGCTTTTAATAAATTGTTCTCATCAAACATACCTTCAATTTCATTACTTCCCAAGATTTAAGTAGAAAGGTTTCTTATTAAGTTTAGCTTAAAAGTTTTAATGATCTGTTTTTCCAAGCAATAATAAGCTGTTATATTAGAAAATTGAACACATTTTTAAAGATATATCTCTTTGAAACGATGATACTTCTAATTTTTATTTCACAATTCCAACAAAGTCGAATTATAAAAAAACAAAGCATCATTAAAATCATTATAGGAAATGGGAAATGTCAGTGCAACGTCAGAGATTGTTAACACGGTGTTGACGTTCATGTGGTGTTAGCATTTTAAATGTGAAATATGTATTGCTTCGTTTTTTGAGCTCACAGCAATTTTTTATGTTTTTTTTTTTGTTCAGCTTTTTCCTTCTCAGTAAAACATCGTTGGCATTTTTTGAGCCGGCTAATTCGTTTTTGCAGTTTTTATGTAAAATTTCTGGTAATTTAATTCATTCTATATACTGTTGTAAATAATAATTATGCGTTCCAGTTAAAGCGATGTTTAGTAAATGTTGGATGTAGTGCCCAGGAATGCATGATGCTTATAGTACGGAACAATGTTGAAATGCCAGCGGTATATGAAGCAGGAAAGCGTGTAACATCCTGTGCGTTTATTACAACACGAGACAGCAGCAGAAATTATTCCAGCCATGCGTACGACGTCCTGTCCTCCCTGACATCCTCAACACGAGCAAGCATCGACTGCACGCTCAGTTCATTTGCACTATGAAGTGAAAGACTCTGTTCTGAAACTTGGCTTAGATTGAAATGCATAATTTCAATATGATGAATATAATGCGGCGTATTAAAATATTTGCATATCATGAATATGCAATCCTATGAGTAATTTAAGTATATCTAAACATATCTGTCATCATTAGAATGATGTGCACGTTTTACGATGCAGGAAAGGGTAAATGAAAATGATGACAAATTATATCTTTTTTAAACCTTTCGATAGTCATTCGTTATTCATGCGTGGCACAAGCTTTTCACATGATCAAATTTTTTTGTATTTGGTTACCTACCGATGAATGAAGTTTATTTTAAAATTAAAATTCATTTTATTTCAATTTCTTCATTTCTTTCAATATCTCAACAGCACAATGACAAATGAAATAAAAAAAATTCACGTAACGATTTTTATAACTTCATTTTGAAAATTCTAAACAACCATTGTTGATCTATTTCAGGAGGCGTGCAGGATGAATGGCGAAGCTTGGTTAACACGCAACTAAGTGACAAAGACGAACGGGGAGAAAAATTTTTTGTTGAAAATCACGTGTAGAAAAAAAATCTTTCATTATAGATGACATTAACAATAGAATTTTTTCAAACGCAACATGTGTGACTTTGAAATTTTGACGTCTTGAATTCTGTCGGCTCGTCAAACATAACGAACTAAAAAGAAAATTACTGATTTTTGTAAATAACTAATAGAACACCATTTTTAGCAACTTAAACAATGTTAAAATTTCAAAAAATTGTAGATATGAAACATTTCGGTTTTATATTTTAAGGTATTTTTAGAAACGCACACACCACACACACACGCACACACACACAGAAAGAGAGAGAGAGAAAGAGAGAGAGAGAGAGAGAGAGAGAGAGAATCAGACAAAAAGACACGCAAATGGAAGCCTGGGTGGCTAATCACGTTGCAGCTAATCAACAAGTCGTAATTTAAAGTTTATCATCATAAAAGTTCAGCTGGGAGATATTGGCTTTTTATATTTTAAGTTTTATTTAAGTTTATTTAAGTTATATTTCCTAAACTTAACTATTTTTTTATATGCTACAAAAATTCCTACAAAAACACAAAAAACAAATTAACTTGGCAATTCAAGACTAGCCAATCGTTTCGCTTTTAAAATGAATTCTTTTCAGAGCACGACTAATGAACGTGATACTTGGAGATAAAATTTTAAGATGTTTTTGTTGAGAGTCATCGGCATTCAATTTGCTCTGAAGTTAAGTGTAATTCATTGCTCAATGGGAATCTCTGATAATAAAGGCAAATTACTCTTATCGTGTCTGCTTGAAAATATTTTTATTTTCTCTTATTTATTTTGTGATTGCTTTTTATTTATCATTTGATTAAGTTTAGCATTTTTAATGTAAATGTATTATCACATTACGTTTGAATCATAAATAACCTGCAATATATTTCAAGAAATTATTGAAATCATTTTTGTTTTCATTATAAAATTTGGTTTATCGTAGCAATTCAACTGTTTTTTTAGATAGTGCTTTTGAGAAACATTTTGTTTGTAATTAGCGCTATAAAATTTTCGAATAATAATAATAATCCTATATGAGCCTTATCAACCAATAGTAGTTTTTTCTAGCTCCTAGATGCAAAATTTATTTTTGTATAGAAACATTTTTTTGCTTCACGAAAATGATTCTTTTTGTTTTTATAAAAAAAACTAATTAAAATAATCTAGAGACAAAGGATTTTTTCAAGGTGACGAGAAAGAAACGTCGCCCTCTATATCATGCTAGAAGTAAAAATTTTCCTGAAGATAATTTTTCAGAGTTTGTGAAAGACTAATTACCATCAATCACTAAATAACTTTGTCATCAACTTTTCATCTGAATGATTTGACGCTAAACATTTTTGTAGAAAATTAAAGACTTCAATGAGTAGCACGATTCGTGTTTGGATCTATTTAAATGATGTTGCAATGATGTTGCATACGGTTTGTTCCAGCTATCCCTTGATGACTCTTTTTGTCTTTTCAGATGAATAAAAAATGTTGTTTATGTAAAATAATAATTTGATAGAACGAAACTATTAAAATGAACCTTTTTACAACCTGAATTATAAATAAAAAATATTTTAAGTTTGCATCTGTAAAAAGAATAAATGTTGAACTCCTGTTGATGCAGATCAGCGGTCGCATGCGGACAGAGAGTGGATCGAAGAAGGGCGAAACAATCTGTCGCGTGGCGGAAGAGGAGGATGCCACGATGATCATTGTGGGCACGAGAGGGCTGGGCAAGGTGAGAAGGACCATCATGGGAAGTGTCAGCGACTACGTGGTCCACCATGCCCCATGTCCGGTCATCGTTTGCAGGCAGTGAGTTCCTCACCAACCTTCTATTCCGTTCAATTGGTCGGACCAAATTCAATGAACGATGTTTTTTTGGTTGTTTTCGAGTTTTACTATCGCTCAATATATTTGATAGATGCCATGTTGAGGTCTCGTTGTTATAATACTTTAAATTAAAATGTTGTAATGGTGCTAAATAATTAAGATAATTTTAACCATTATTCACCCGACCACGTACTAAATCTGCGACAATATTCTGAAACAAAATTTTGTTCTAGTCAATGAAATTATCATTTGTATTGTTTCTTATTCGTTTTTATTTATTTGTATTTATAGATTTAGTAATAATTAGTAATATTTTTAAACGTGAATATTTTTATATTATTATAGTTGTTAGGATAAAGTTAGTCACATTATATAGTCCACATATTTATTGAGAATGTTGCGTGAAGCGTTGTTTGCCGCTTTCAAAAGATTTACTGAATAAATTAGATATATCGTAGATGTAGTTATTGTGTGGCACTAATCGTTCTACGTGAAAATTTGTGAAATTTGTATTTGTGTTTGTGCATTCCAATATAATTATGTGAATCAACGTGAATCAACCTAATATGTGAACCAACTTAAAGCCTACTAAGCTATTTTATGGGTAATTTTAAAAAGAAAACCATTATATTTAACTAGCTTGTTTATGTGATTGTATAATTTAGAATGAGATCTTTTTAAATTAAAATAAATGGAAATTGTTTTTTTTACAGAATAACTTGAAGAATATTATACTTTGAACCAACAAAAAGTGTTGTTTCAGAATGCGAACGAAGATTACGTTTATTTTTTAATTCACTTTTAATATTGATCTGAATTAATTATAAAATAATAAATTTTTTATAGTAAAAATTATGTGCAGATAGTAATCAGAAAGAGTCGTCGTTCAGGTTTTGTTGCGAGTATATTTTCGAAATTTTGTTGGATTACAATTCGATTTAAAAATGAGTCTCTGATCTGGTTATATTTGAAAAATAATGTTGATAAATGTTTGCTCTTGAACGCAACGTTTGAACCCTTTGATTAAATTTGTTTTTGCCAAGACTTCGGTTGTTCCTTGTTATGAGTTTATGTTCATTTCTCATTTATATTCATCTATATCTTTACATAAATATTAATAGTTAACTCGCTAATACCAATGTGAAGTTTGTCTCCTCCAATCCTATACATTTTTTTGCTCTTCTATATTTGTTTGTTTATAAAGTAAATGAATAAAGAACAAATATAATAGTTAAATATTAACTAAATGAACATGGCGATCTAAGTGTTTTCGTTACCAAATTTAATCATTTTTATTTCTGTAGACACCTAGTAGTAGAGTACATTCAGTTAGTATTCAATTAATTTTAAGATTGACCTGTTTGCTGAAAATTTTATTTCTTGTAAAAGGAAGCTGAAAATCGTGGATTTAACTTTCGGGAAAATATTTTCTGAGTTAACTTTAAAATGTTGAAGCTAGTGGCAATTCGTCTGATAATTTGAGAAATGTCTATCTACAAACATCCATCAAATATTTTTGAAAGAATAAATTAGTAATCAAAAATCTTATCCATTTTATATTTTTAAACTTTAAATAAAAAATTAAACAATTTATCAGTTACCATTCTACACATCGAAGTAGAAATAAATCAAGAATTAACATTAGCTTATTCTCTTCTCCCGTCCGATCATTGCATCGTGATTTTCATGAACATACATTTCTGTTTTTTTGACTTTTTGTCTTATCTTGTCAACACATTTGCAGATTCTTATTTTATGGTTTGCGTGAATTTTCTGAAAGAAACATTCAGTTGTTTATCACGTATTTTGCCAATTTGTCCTAAAAAAAACTTTTTATGTATTTCTAATTAGGTCAGGTAACTATAGCAACATTACAACTATTCTATTCTAAATGCTTCATTTCATTCCCAAACAGCAATTATATTTTCAAAAATACTTTTACGATAGCAAATGATGACAGTTTAACTTTGGTCAATGGAAAAAAATGAGTATGCTATTATGAAGAAATTAAAAACTGGAATTTTATTGAAAAAAAAACATTAAAGTCTCTTCCATGCAAATGTTTGACATGATGCGAACGAGCTAGCAGGAAATGATAAAATGAACCAAGTTTGATTAGATTGAAAAAAAAATTAAATAAATGTACGGAGCAGATGAAAAAAATCAAACCACGATGACAGTGGTAAAAACTTGACGAGGGGATCACATTTTAATAATGTTTATACTTTGAAATTTGATGGAGGGACCAAATAATAACTAACAAAATTTTTACTAGTGGTGGTCTCATGATGGTGGTGTAGGAAGAATCAGCTCGTTGGCTGTTCGACTGACACTGAAGTTCTGACTTGTGTGCCGACCAGATGGTGGTGGTCGGTGCAATGGGTGGATTACAGTAACGACGATTTTTGAAGTAAGAATTAGTTTCATTTTTATTTTTCTCATTCGTTCATTCGTTCATTTTATCACTCAACCTTTTAAATTATTCTTCCACTAATTGATTCGTTGTTTCATTCTATTTGTTAATTGAATCGTTGATTGATTAATTCATTCATTCACTCATTCATTCAACCAATTATTCAATCATTCAGTTAATCATTTATTCGTTCGTTCGTTCCTTTGTTCCTTGATTTACTACTACGGAGGTTGGCTGTTTTGGGCGTCAGCACGCTTCAGATGGTGGTCTCATGATGATCGTTCCAATGACAATTCGAAGAAAACAACAACGACGGTTATTGAAGTATGTTTTAATTTCTTTTTTTTCTCTCATTCATTCATTTATTTTATCACTATTTTTCAAATTATTACTCCATTAATTGATTCATGGATTCATTCATTAAATCATTGATTGACTAATTCATTCATTCATTTTTTCATTCATTCATTCAACCAATCGTTCAATCATTCGGTTAATCATTTATTCGTTCGTTCATTTGGTTCTTAAATTACTACTTCGCTAATTAAAAAAACTTGTCTACAGAATGATGAAAGGTTGGCTGTGGTGGGCGTCAGCACGTTTCAGATGGTAGTCTCATGATGATTGTTCCGATGGCAATTCAAAGATAAATTTAAAGGGAAATTTGTTTTTGTCCAATTTTACCTTTGAAAGTGTTCGAATTTGATCAAAGGATTGAGTGTTATCTCAAAAAGATAAGTTGCCTATTTTTTCCAATGGCTTGTTTTTTATTTTAATGAATTAATTTTTTATTCAATTTAGTGTTTATCAGTATCCGTTTCAAATTCATTCCATCGATGCGTGTCAGATGATGGTCAGTGTAATGGAGGTTCGTCGGTAGTAAGTGAAAAAGTGTCTGGAGAGTACACGCCCGCACATTTACACACACACACACACACACACACACACACACACACACACACACACACACACACACACACACACACACACACACAAACACACACACACATGAGTTGAACAATTGTAGGCAATTGTAGGTAAGCTAGGGTTTAACATTAGTTAAAAAGTTTCAAGTAAAATAAAAACACTAAAATATGTTAAATAAAATACCTGAAACAAACATGTAAAATTCCTAAAACGTAGAAACACAAATTTGTAGGTAGGTGAGTTGAGTTTGATTATAAGTAAGCTAGGGCCCTAAGAGTAATTTAATTGTTGGTAGGTGACTGACTACTTATTCTTGTGGCAACTTATTAGTTTTGTGTGATGTGTTTGTTTTTGCTTCACAGCACCACACCAACAAAACAAACTACATTTTATTCTCGTCGTCGCCTTATATTTTACCTTTTTGAACAACCATTCTAATAATGTCTATATTTATTTATTTATTAAATGTTTACTGGTTTCTTTTTTTTTTATTTGGTTATATAATTTCTGGATATTTCTTGATATATGCACGTATAAATATAAATAATTACTGTTTGGTATGTTGATTTAGCGATTATATTATGCTGTGAACTGTTCTTACTAAATGTTATTTTTACGTGAATCATTCACCGAGAACTATTGATACTAAGGAGTGTGTATAATAATAATAATAATAATGGATAATAATTATTTTTTATCCGTCGATATTTTGATATATTTGTTTATTTAAAATACGAATTTAAAAAAATTGACGTTTTTAAAAGTTTAATTAACCGCCACTCTTTAATTTTGAATGAATTCAAATAAAAGCAACCATTGTGTTTTCCTTCCTTTACTAAAATCTCGAAATTGTTTGTAGATCTGTACGTTTTAGTGTTTGTTCGAGTTTAAACAAGCCTTGCAAATATTTTATTTATTTATTTTGTTTTTTTTTAGTTTATTTGGTTCATTCAATTTGGTTCACTGATTGGTCGATTGGTTGGTTGATTAATTGATTGAATGAATAGTTAGTTGGTTGATTGATTGGTGTGTTAGATGGTTGGTTGATTGATTGGTTGATTGATTGGTTGGTTGATTGATTGATTGATCTCATATAATTGTATACATGAAAAAAAATCCGATTAAGCCAACCTATGGCTTCAGTAAGCCACTGTTTTTCACCAGACAAAAGCAATTTCTATATTTATATTGACAAAATAATTTTGATATGAATATACTGATTTATTTAAAGCATTATATGTACAAAAACCGCTATCATAAGAGTTCTATGAAACCCTGTAAGCCACTGCAGTAGGCCAACGTATGATTTCACCAACCATCCAGTTTCTATGAGCACCAGCAGAATGTAAAATATTCATTGAATATAATGAAGATAGTTGTTCAAATAACAACTTTGATTTATTTAGGCCGTTTATTTCATAAGCAAACAAATTTTTAACATGATCGAATAGTGTAAAAAAGGTGACTATAGTTCAATCCTGGTAATCCAACCTTCGGCAACCTTCAGTAAGCCACCGGATTACACCGGACCAAAAGCAATTTTTATATTCAAATTAACAAAAATAATTTAATAGTACATAATTCTATTAAATACAATTAAATACAATTACTACAATGTTTTAAGCATAATAAGTCAAGTAAATATTCCATATAGCTTGCTCGTTAAAATCCATGCAATCTCGTAAGCTAACAATCCAAGCATGTCAAATAGCCCGACCGATTGATCGAATTGATCGATTATTCTAGTTATGTGATGTGCGTCATGCGTTGATATAAGGTTACGTGACATCCCGAAATATTTATTCCAAAAGTACAATATAATTTCAAATAAATATAAAAAAATGTAATTTGTGATTGTAAAAAATCTTATTAAAACTTCATTACAACGTAAATGGCATATAGACGTCGATGTTTACTGTATTGCACATGAACAATTCATAATTTAACCATCCATAATGAGATATAATGTTCTGTGTTGTTCTCTGTAGCTAAAATTGAACTTAAACTCGCGATATTAGGATCATGCCTTGCCATGAATGAAAAAGTTTTGCAATACGAAGAGTTTTTGAATGAGAATCTCAAAAATAAATGCAGGTTAGTAAAAATTGTGACGATACATTTTGTTCGGGTGGCATTCACATTCGTGCATAATTTAAAAAACGGTTATCTAACTAACCGAACTAAACTTTGTGGTTAGTCTGGTGAGTTGAGTTGAGAGCTCCTAATACAACTCACACACACGCACACACACGTACAAACTGTTGAATAGGACGTGAGATGTCTACCAACATACTAATATATATTATATTATGAGAAATTAATAAATTTTATATTAATATTATTTATTATAATATAATTTTTATATCAGCTATCCTGTTCTTTTTCTCAATCTAACTAACCTCAGTAATGTTTTTCATATAATCTATCTATTAGGAATGGGACGGATCCAAGATTTTGGGATCTGGATCCGAATCCAGATCTCAACGATGGATCCGAATCCGGATCCATGTTGTATGCGGTCATAAAACTAAATAAGCTGTTTCTCTGACGAACCAAAGAAATATTTTTTATTCGTATTTGTATCAAGTTAATTGTAATATTAGTTATATTAAACACAGTAACAAATAGCATTATTCATTATAATTTATTAAAATAAAAATTTTCACAATCAATAAAGTGGAAGTTTAATATTACATTATTCACTAATCAATCAGATAGTTTTATTCTAGGCAAATTTACTTTCAAAAATGTTAACGTTTCAACATTATCCATTAACAACCGATGGCGACCTTTTGTAATCCCCGATGGCGACCTTTTGTAATCCCCGATGAGACCTTGAATATTCTTTCTATGCACACAGTGCAAGGTGGTGGCTATTTTTGATAACAGAGGATACTGATTGCGGCAGTGGTTCCAAAATATTAATGGATCTTTATCATGGGAAATTAAAGCTTCTTTCAAATATTTTTCAATTGTTGTCCTTGGTCCATCCATTTTTTCATTTTGTGAATTGTGTGATTGACCAGCAATAACATTATAGGATGACCACAAGCTTCCATCATCTGGCATTAATTTTATTTTTTTTGCTGGTTGCTCAATTTCAGTAGGCCCAACAGCATCAGTTTCAAGTTGCATATATTCTTGAATAAGATTATCTGTCGCAGTGACTTTATGAATTTCTTTCAGGAAAAATTTGTCCTTAAATCGCGGGTCTAACATTGTTGCCAGTGCATATAATTTATTTTCACCAAAATTATTAAATCTTTTTCGCATCTCATCCAATAAAACTGCTTTTAATGTTAGGACTCCAGCCTCACATGTATTTTCTTGTAGTTTGGTTTCTATCAATTTTATAATCGGAATGACCATTGAAATTGAAACACTTTCACCGCTTATCGCATTAGTAGCTTCAGCAAATGGTGAGAGGACAGTGATGCATTTTTCCATTAATTGCCATTCAGTTGGTGTTAATGACACCGGTAAATCATTCTCACTGCCATATTCAATTATTGCTCTTTTTTGTTCTCGCAGGCGTTCCAGCATGGAAAGACACGTATTCCATCTGGTTGGCTCTTCTTGAATAATACAATGTTGAGGTAACTGGAGATCTTTTTGTAATTCTTTTAATCTACTCTTTGCTGAAGGCGAATGTTTGAAATGGCCCACAAGCTTTTTTGAATGTGTTATCATATCTGATATTGACTTTTGAGCAAACAGACCTTCTTGCATAATTAGATGAATACCATGTGCTAAACATGTTATACTAGGTACATCACCATCTTTCATTGCCTTGACCATGTTGGTGCCACCATCACGAACAACTAAAAAAATTTTCTGCATGGGTAAACACCATTGCTCAAGAACAACATTAAAAATCTGTAAAATTTTAATGGCTGTATGTCTTGAGTGCATTGGTGCAACATTCAAGACAAACATTTTCCTTTCGTATGATGTGGTTAACCAATGTGCAGTTATCCCAAAGTAGGATTCTGTTGACTTTGATGTCCAGATGTCCATCGAAAGAACTACATCCTCTGCATCATTCATCTGTTGTTTGATTTCTTCGGTAATGGACTCCTGTTAGAAATTGCAAGTTGAAGTTCAGATAAGTACATTCTAATAACAAATAACATAACATCATTTAAAAAAAAATATTTGGCTTAAATTAGAATTTAAAAATTTTATATACAGGATATAATTTTTAAAAAATAAATTATAAAATTTTGTTGAAATTGAAATACTTTTAATTTTGGTAACATCTTTTCTGTTATATACCGTCGACATGGGAGAACATACTTCGGAATAGCAATTGAACAAAAATGATTAAAACCTTCGTCTTCCACTATACTCAAAGGTTGCATGTCTATTGCAATCATTCTAATTAGCGCTGTAGTTATGGCCTTAGACTGTGGATTATCTGCACTCCACTTATCAGACCTTTGAAAACCTGCAACTATTCCTTCTTGGCAAAGCTGAGTTTGTCCATCAGTAAAAGTTGAAGGCTTTGTTGTTGTCACTTTTTCACTCTCCTTTTGCTGAAGATTTCGAAATTTTTCAAAATGCTTGGTACGAAGATGTTTACGCATAGATGATGTACCACAGTCATTTACATCTTTTGCGCCGCGTGATAAAGTTATAGCACAGGTATTGCACCTAACTTTTGTACCATTTTCCAATACTGAAAAATATTCCCAAACCAAACTTTTTTTTTGTTTGGAATCCATTCTTTACGTTCACGTTACGTCAAGTTAATGAATTACCTACAAATGTGCGCACACCTCAAACGAATTCTAAATGGCGGATCGAAGTCCAAAGATACTTCATATAGGTGTTTAATTAATCCATGACATAGCATAGCATGAAGCTGAATTTCTAAAATAAAAAAGTTTTTATTTTTAAAATGCGCAATAATGGATTATAAAGTTTACAAAAAATCAAATTTTTGTTTTGAATGTTAAATTTGTAGAGGTGCAAAACGAATCTCAAAAACATCAGTTTTCATAACTTTAAATGATTATTACGTAATCAATGTTGATATTTAGATTCACTTTTTCCCTCAATCGATGAAATTTTCTCGCCGCTTAACCCTTAGCATACCAAGCCAATGTCATCAACATTGTTTACCAAGCTGGGGTCCTCAAGGGACCCCAATTATTTTTTGATATTTCTCAGTTATTTGATGATTATTGGGTGTTTTAAGATATTTTTTAGTAAAACAAGTATTCTGAGCATAATTGATTTTTCTTCTTTTCATCGATTATTCAAAATTTTCATCCGTTTAAAATAATATAATGAAAAATTTATTATAATAAAAATAGGTAAATGTTATGTATGTATATAATATATTTATAAATTTATATATATCAATCATTGGTTGCTATCCCTGCAATCCTTGGCGCATGTCACAGTGGTGATTGTCTTCCTGTGTGTTTCACAGACAAAACGTTTACATTCTCCACACACAGACTGTGTTAACTCTTTTGTCTTTGTTTCTGGGACAGTAAGAACATCTTCCCCTTTTGATCTGCTGCTGCCTTGATGCTGATGGTATATTTTGGGTTGTAGTGTTGCGTGCTACAACTACTCCTGCAGCTTCAATTGCTTTGACAACTGGAAGGTGGAGACCATTTAGATTGGTTGCCCTTCGTAGAATGTTGGGTTTGGTCAGTTCTTTGCCTAATTCTAACAAAAATTGATATCTAATATTCTTCATATGTCTATTCCAGTCATTGTTTTTCGACATCCAAATTATGAAGGCATTCAGGGCACCAATATTGAGCATATTCATGCAAAGTCTTAGAGGCCATCTTGAGGTTCGTCTAGCACAAGAATATTCTCTAATCAATTTATCTGCATTGTCCACTCCACCCTTGGTATTATTGTATTCCAGTATCATGTTGGGCTTCCTGTGACTTTCAGAGGATACTGAATTATCTAGAAATTGAGTTGAGAGTAAACGGACTGTTTTGTTTTTCTTTGGGACATAGCTGACTACTGCTACCCCGTTAGAAAATATAAATTTTGATGAAAGTATGTCTCGTCCTCTTGCATTTTCTATAACTGAAGGAATATCAGTTTTTTTAGTTCTCAATGTTCCTGTCATGGTGATGCTTTTTTGCAGCAAAAATTCTGCAGTCTTCACGGATGTAAAAAATTGTCTGTAGTGACACCTCTTCCAGATCCAAACAGTGGTTCCACCAAGTCACATACTACGCGGTGTCCTAAATTTTTCTCTGGTGCATTTCCTGGAAGCTTTCCAGTGTAGACTTGTAAGTTGTACAAATATGAAGTCTTCACATCTGCGGCCACCCATATTTTTATTCCATATTTTGCTGGTTTTGATTTCATGTACTGCCTCATCGGACATTTGCCTCGAAATGCTACAAGCTGCTCGTCTACTGTGA
>NW_008704902.1:3147518-3177518 GCF_000326865.2 Helobdella robusta
TGATCCCTGACCAATGTTATATTGACGACGGCGAGATGATGGTGGCACAGAACTTGTCCATCTTCTACCTGATTTTGCTGTGAATTCATCTTCATCCGAATTTGTATCCGAATTTTCACTAGCACTGTCACTATATTCAGAATTTACTTCAAGATTGTCCTCCAATTCGGATGCATCTCCTGCTGGTATAAATTCTTCATCAGATTGTTCCAATACATCTTCCGGGTCACTGTCACTGATTTCACATTCATCTAACATTCGGAGAATCTCATCTGTAGTTTGTCTACGAGCCATTTTTCTTATTTTCAAACGTTTACGTTTATATTTTATGTTATCAAAATCTTTACAGCAAATTATAAACTTTATTTGAAACAGAAAATAATAATTTTCAACGGAAGTTTTGCAAATGGAGGACAAATTAAAAGTAAGTAAGATGAGCAAATATTCAGTAAGAATGCTGAATAATACTTTTTAATACTGAAACCTTTAAAATGTGTCTACAATTTCAGCCATAAGTGTTAAAAAACAAAAACACAATCGGTAACGTAGTGTACCAAGCGGGGTCCTACACGGACCCCAATGCTCTTTTATTTTTTTTACTGTTTTTGAAATAACGTATAATAAAAACAACAATGGAATATTTATTGCTACCCTAATCGGGAGGAATAGAAAAATCATGGTGGAATTTGTTTGGTTACTTTTGACAGGGTTAAGGAAAACTACTCTCTGGGGTCCTTGAAGGACCCCCCTTGGTATGTTAAGGATTCGGATCCGGATTCGGAACCGTCGCATTCCTACTATCTATCCCTATTTTAATTTTATGCTATCTCTATGATGTCTTTCTTCAATTATTGCTCGGTTTGACTCTACGTGCCTTAAACTTAAACTTAATCCTTCTAAACTTGAATTAATTTGTTTTAATAAATCTAAACGCTCTATTACTATTCCTTCTATTATCTTACCTGATTCTATAACTTATGATGTTTCTCACGAGTTTCGTAGTCTAGGCTTTCTCTATGATTCTAGCATGTCCCTTTCTTCTCAGATTATTAGAGTTAGTATAAGTTCTTACTTTCATCTATGTAAACTTTTGCCTTTTCTTGACAATCCTACTCTTCTCCTTCTTGTTACTTCTTTAGCTTTATCTAGGATTGATTATTGTAACTCACTCTACTATGGTCTTCCTGATTCTACACTCTATCCTTTAAGTAAATCTTTTAACTCTGCTGTTTGTCTAGTTGCTTATGCCCCTTTCTTTTCTTATACATCTCCATATCTTGTTCTCTTGCATTGGTTACCTATAAAATATAAAATAATTTTTAAAATTTGCACTTTAATGTATTAGTCACAATCTAAATTATTTCTAAAGTACTTATCAGATATATTCTACGATCATCTTCTTGTTATCACTTCTTCTTAACTCATGTTAAACACTTTTTTGGTAAATCTGCATTTGCTTTTTCTGGCCCTTCTCTCTGGAACTCTCTTCCTCCTTCTCTGACTACTTCTCCATACTTATGAAGTTCAGAGTGGATCTCAAGATTCAACTGTTTGCAAAATTCATTGAGGAGCGCTTTATAAACTGATTGATTGATTGATTGGTTGAAGACTATCAGATTTTTTCACTTTTTTTACATCAATATAATTATAATAATGTTTAGTTCATATGTTAATTTATTGTCAAAAAGCTTAATTGCTTTAAATTTGGGTCAATAAAATAAATGCAAAATTAACAAATGATATTAATTCTTTTTTTTCTTCTAGGTTATTAATAGAGAAGAGAGAAAAATTATATGCAACAAATTCAGAATATTTTTTACTTAAAATACAGTTGGAACACATTGTTAACAACAAATTAACTTCTTTGTCTGTCTCAGTCGATTTGAATCCCTTTTGTTTCTGTGATGCCAAAATGTAAGTTTTTGATTTTTACTTGGAATTTGTTTAGTTTTTAATATTGTTTGAAATTAATAATGCAACATAAAAATTGTTTTCAGAACGAACACTGAAAGAATATTCCTCGATATTGGACTGGGCTTTTTTGTGGAGTTCACTTTAGAAGAGGCATTGTTATTCATTGACAAGAAAATTTCCAGTTTAACAAAGACCATTGAGAATTTGGATAAGAACATATCGCAGATAAAAGCTCACATTCAGATTGTTATTCAGGTTTGTATCTTACTCACATTGGTTATATATATATATATATATATATAAGTTATAATTTTATTTAATTATCCAATAAACTTTTTCCAGGGCTTAAAAGAGATTCAAGGTTTATGATGATAGGTGGATCATCAACATCAATTAATTCTTCAATTATTGTTTTGTAAAAATTAAAAATATGGAAAACCTGCCTTGTTGTTTGATTAAATCTAACGGTCAGTATCTATAAAATATTTCAATTTTCGTGTCTTTGTTTTGTGGAAAAATATTTTCATAAGTATTTTGAGATCTTTGTTCTACAACCATTCAGGTTTGAAATCGTCATCACAAAAACACTGGCAAAAACTAATTTACATTTACCCAAAGACAATGCATCAGCTAGGATACCACTACAGACAACCACTTGTCATTAACAATAATTTGTTATTCTATGCATGGCCACATAAATCAATGAACGCGAATTGTGTAGGCTTCTTAAAGGAACATTTTGATGCTATCAAAAATATGTCTTCATTGGAGAAAGATCAGAAGACATTCCATTGTGATGTTCTTCCCTTGAATGTTCCTGATGTCCCAGAAATATCCACCTGCTACTTCACTTTCACAACAAATAACTTCAAACAAGTCAAACTTATCAACTACTCTTTTCTAGGTTTATCATACTTCATTCATTCCACATTTTTATTTAGATCAGATTTTCAAATCATTATGTTTTCTCTTTTGGTTCATTAAACAAAAAATACATTTGTTTGGAAGTGATTTTTGTTATGTTGGCTAGTTCATTTTCCGTTGTTAAAAAGTACAATAGCAATAACTTGATGATTGCCAAAAATGTTTATAGCGATTATGATTGAAAGTTGTGTCCTTGTGTCCAATGATATATTTTAAGAATAAGGTGTACATGTACAAGGTCTTACAGAATTAATAGAAATTAAGAAATTACTTTTCATTTAAGCAAGTTCATTTTTGAAAATGATAAAACGGCTTTTTGTAATTTCATTTTGCATTAATATAGTGAAATAATAAAAATAAGAAAACAAATGTTATTCGAAATTTATAGTTTGGTTGTTTGAAATTGAACTCATTATAGCAGAAGTTAATTTATTCAAACATCAATATATGTTAATGGTTTATTTGTGCACTGAAAAGTGTAAATTTTTTGTGTGCTTATGTGGTCCCAATTATAAGTGTGCATTGAATGAAATTTAACTAATTATTTGTTGGCTTTTCTGTTCTGGCTTTTGTTTCTACTAGAATTTAATTAATGTCATATTCGGTACAGTTCTTGCTTAATCCCTGATTTGGATGTTCGTTGCTTTATAAAACATTTTTATTAGCGTTTTATTAGGAATAACTTCATTTAATAATTGTGTTTCAGAAAAAACTTACCTACAGAACAATGAAAGTCTGTCAATAAATTATTTGGGAGCAGAGGTCACTTTAACCATTCACATTGAGTCCATCTCATTTTATCCAAATTTAACGACTGAAGCAATCTCCACAGATGCCGTTCACAAAAACAAGTTCTTTAAGTTCACATCCAAATCGAAAGTTTTTTCCGAGAATTATGTGAGACAGTTAAATGATGACAAAAGCGTTAAATTAAATGATCTTGGTGGTTTGAATAAAATTATCAGCACTTTGAACTGCCTTGTTAAAGTTCATTTACTTGAAAATGTTCAAACATTAAGTGAGTTCATTCTTTTTCAAACTTTTTTTATCTCATATCTCTTTTGGTTTCAATTTTTTAATTTTCGCGATGAAATGTTGTTTTCCGAAATTATAGATTGATTTTATGCATGCCCCATTATAAAGTGTACTTTTTTAGTACTTATTCTAACTTACAAAGTCTCCATTTAGATGATGAATTTTCGTTTGATATTGCCCACTCATGGAAAGTTTACGTTTTCTTTTGTAGTTTATTTTGGGCATAATTAAATTTTCAAATAATATTATTAGAAGTATATGTGAGTAATTAAAGTAGGAAAATTTTCAATTGCTACGTCGGATACAGCGTAAAATGTTATTAATCTTCACAACACACTTGCAGAGAAAATATTTCCGAAACGTTGTCTCCTGTCTGGACCATCTGGTTGTGGAAAATCTTCAGTAGTTTATGCAGTGGCCAAGCATCACAATCTGCCAATCATTTCAATTAATACTTCTAGCTTCGATTACATGTTAGTCTATTTTCTTCCTTTTTTGTGACTCTAAAGCTTATTTATTACAATTGATATCATTTAAAAATCACGAAATGATGTTTAATCCTATTTTAATTTTGCCTTTTTTGTGATACGGTCATTTTTTGTTCTGTTCAAACATTTGTATTACCAAATCATAAATTAAATTTTATACAAATGGTGAAATTTATCAAAATGTTGAATTTATTAATTTTCTTTCAGCATAGCACAAAATATTAGGAAAAATGTTTGTTTAACTACTCTGAGCAAAGCATCAAGGATCTTCGAAAATAAGAAAAGTTATAATTGTTTAGTTATGTAGAGGGGTTACTTAGAAACTTTGTCATCGATTTAGCTCAGTCTGTAGAAGAAGAAGTGCTATATCGTGATAGCATGGTTCAAATACTGTCTGCCTGATGCTCAAAACCATCATACGCGTATCATGCTGTGATTGTGGTATGGATAGTACAGTCTTTGTGGCACAAATTTTTATTATATATATTTCTATACATTATAATTACCATTATAAACATAATAAAGAATAAGAAAATTACGAAACAAGAAAATAAGGAAAGGTCTTGCAAAGTAGAATACTAATCAGATTAATACATGGCATCCGTATTTGTTAAGATTGAGTCTGGAACAAATCTGAGATCAGTTGGAGATCTCTGTATAGTGTTAACAACCAGTTTTTTGAATCAGCATTGGAAGAATTTTTTGATAAAAGAAGTAACATGCAGTCCACATTGAATAATAACTTCCAGTTTTTGAAAAAAGTGTACAAAAAATTAAATTCTTACTATTCGTGGAATAATGTACAGTACTAAACAAATGTATGCAAATTATAGGTATGAAGAAGATAGGGCGCGTAAACTGCAGGAAATTGAAAATCAACTCAATGCTCCAACGATAGTCTTTGTTGACAGTTTGGAAACTTTATCAGCTTCCAAGAAAAGCATATCTGCAAATCTTGATTCATTCCTCAATGATTTGGTTCACATTTTTTCCTATGTTCTTTAATTAAATTATTCATAACAGGCTTCATTATTAAGCACGTAACTTGTTAAAAACAACTTTATGTTGTAATTTGTTATTGTTATTATAGTGGTAATTAATTATTTAGGTTCTCAAACATAAGTTACTCGTGCTAGGAGCCACAAACAAAATTGATCTGATGGATCCTTATCTACTGAGTAGCAGAGGAATTTTCAGTTTTGTGTGTCATGTATATCCACCTTCAGCTCAGGAGCGACACGAGGTTTTTTGCTGCTCTTTCAACTTATCAATGATAAGATAATGTAACATCTATTATAATCATTTGTTTATAATAATTATCAGTATTTATAACAACTAAATCAATTCTGTTATTAATCCAACAAATTTCTTTTAAAACATGAATCAATTGCAATTCCAAAAGCTTCTATCTTTTCCAGATTATTTTGAAGCAGATGAAGCGCCTACAAATAGATGTCAACTGTGAACCATCAAGAATCAAAGAACTTGCTGACAGCTGCCATGGTTATTCAGGAGCTGATCTCCATTCTGCGTGTGTGCAAGGTTTTCAACGTGCTACTTAATGATGTGTATTCATGCTTAAAATCAGAAAATTTTATGTGGTTTCTCAGTTCTTTTATCATCTAGATAAGTCTTAACATCTACTTTTAAATGAATGAAGTTTTAGCATCTATTTTTGTTTTTTTAGTTTAAAAAAAATTTTTTTGTTCTGTTGTTTCTAGACTTTAATTTTTATTTGCGTATATTTATTATCATTACTAATGCAGTTTGTTATTTGAATTTAATCTATTTATATCATTTAATAATAATTGTGGTGTTTTGAATCATTCCTAGTGAAGCATCACATGACGTTGAATGGTGGCATGATTGATGATGGGTTGATGATGAGAATCTTCCATCAAATCGTTCCTTCAGTTATGAAAGAAATTGCAATCAAAAGTCCTCAGGTTAATTTATTGTTAAGGTTCAATCCACATCTTCAATTCTACAAGCAATTCCACATCTAATTTATCAATTTATCTGTGCTTCTTTTCTCGGAACATCAACAGTTTGAAATCCATTGACAGTTGAATGCCTTCAATTCATGTTTGCATGCGTTCATATTGAGTGTTCATCCGACAGGTGAAGTGGGAAGACATTGGAGGACGGGATGACTTGAAGAAAATCTTGGACCAATGTATCCACATGCCAATCAAGCATCCTGAGGTTTTTGAAAGGTTGAAGGTGAAGCCGCCTCGAGGCATCCTAATGTTCGGACCTCCCGGCTGCTCGAAAACGATGCTCGTTAAGGCGCTGGCAACCGAAAGCAAACTCAATTTCATAAGTGTTCAGGTCATTTCCATCGTTCTTTTTAACATTACCATCGATCATTTTCGCTCATAGCTTTATTTGACTCTTCAGCCGATAAGAGTAGTGTTAATCATTTCCTAGAAAATACATGCGTATGTTTCAAAAGAGAAACAATATTATGAAATGCACTAATAGAACAAAGTACTTTTATAGATATTTTATACAAGTTGAAACTGTTTGCTGCTTATGGTTGCAAGCTCATTCACATAAAATGATGATAAATTTTACGTCTCAATTTATTTGGCAGTAAATGAACCGGTCGGCAACAAACTCAGCTTAGTTAATGCAACGTAATAAACAACTACAGTAAAATGGAATAAATGGTTTAATGAAATTATAGATGAATAAATGATTGAACAAGTGAATAGATGAATGAATGAAGTGCGGAATGAATATATGAATTAATTAATTAATTAATTACGAATGTTCCTCCAGGGCACTAGTCTTCGAGGCATGTTTGTGGGAGAGACAGAACGAGCAATCAGAAACCTCTTCATGAGGGCTCGATCAGCTGCCCCATCGATCGTCTTCTTTGATGAAATTGAAGCATTCGCCATGCAGAGAGGGTTAGCTTTAAATGATGGTCCACTTAGACTCTAGAGAAGTCCATGCCACATCAATCTTCATGTGATGTGTGTATTTACTAATTTTCATTTGAAACTGCAGCAGCACGAAATTATCAGCAGGATCAGTCGATGACAGGGCAGTACAGCAGCTTCTCGTTGAGATTGATGGCATCACAGGTCTCAGCGTTCAACGCCATTCTTTCTCTACTTATTTGTTTCCATTTATTAACTCTTGTCTTATTTCTGTTTAGTTGAAACGTTTTCAGAAGTGAAATTTTAAAAAAATAATAAAATATAATTAATTATGCCAATTGCCAGATTTGAAGGATGTCTTCATCGTGGCAGCCACCAATCGTCCTGATCTCATCGATCCGGTTATTTACTCTTTCAAGCATTTTAATTTTTTAGCAAATTTTTCATTGCAATCATATTGTTCCAAGTTTTAAATTTCTATGTCATGAAGATTTTTATTAAATTTTTTGTTTGTTATTAAACGTTACTGTGTTACTTTTTATTCTTTGCATTTTTCACTTGAAGCATTTGTCTGCGTGTGCTTAAGTGTGTGTCTCTGTTTGTGAGTTAGTGTATATGGTTGTGTACCTTGTTTGTTCTGCGTCCAATGCCAGAATATACTTTTGTATTTTTCATTGGTATCAGTAGTATAAATGTGCCTCAAAGCTGTGAACACACCACTGCAGCAAAAAATTGAAATAATATTTTTCCTCAAATTAAAATTAACATAAGTCCTCATAACTTCAATATGGTTGGTTGCCTAACTAATTCAATTTTGTTAAGACCAGGAATAATATGATGTAAACAATTTCGAAATAACAAAAAAACTCCATCCCGTGCAGGCGTTCATGAGGCCAGGCAGGTTCGACAGGTGCATCTACGTTCCACTCCCCGATGACGACACCAGGAGGAAGCTGATCATCACTAAACTCAACAGGAGTACGTTTAGAAATTGATTCATTCTTCCTTTCGAATCGATTTGTAATAAATCATAGTTATAATTCTGGGCTGGTTTTATTAAATTAATTATTGTTAAGTTGATAATGATTGCTGAAGTGTTGTTGCGCAAGGCAAATTCATATTTAAGTTGCAAACATGATGTAATACACAAATGAAGGTGATATCAAATTAAAGTTGAACTGAAATAGTTTCTTTTGATAAAATTACTCAATCAAAAATGATATTTTTTAATCTCTTGAGGAACCAAAAGGTTGATAACATCCTACTTCCTCATAGATTTTCATTGACTTATTAGTAAAGTTATTAAACATATACAGCGTTTGAAAATGTGGAAGAAGCGAAGAGGCCATTTATAGATGTTGAGACGATTGTTCAGCTTACACAGAGATACTCCTGTGCCGAGGTAAGTTTTTCAGTCGTCATCAAATTTTTCTCATCCATTTTCGAAATACTAGTTTGTACGCGCCGTTAACATGCCAGCGCGAAAATGTTTGTGATTTGAGCTTCGACTCGCGTACTCGTAAATTGTCCAGTCCTGGTTGCGGTGTTTGGGTCCAGCTGTAGAGATTTCCGTCCGTCGTATGCGAAACTGTGTGATTCGTTGTTCGTTCTCTGTGTCTTGGAGAAAATTTTGATTAAAATTAGTGATGGGTGAACTAATAAGTAATAAAGATAATAAAAATAATGATAACGATAATAATTATTCTTCCTTAGTTATCGAACGTCATAGATGAAGCGTTCCTGTTAGCGATGAGAGATGACATCCAGGAGCCCAGCCTGAATATGCAGCACATCGAGAAAGTTCTCGCATCTACAAATCCCATGACCTGCAAGGAAACGGTTGCTTGGTACGAGGATATCTCCTCCAAATTTCTACACTGATCATTCTTTTTTTATTTTTGTGCATTCATCTTTGGACATGTGTCGAAATGATAAAGTTTTATGTCTGGGTTTCATATACCTATTGAGAAATTAGGTGTAAATAAGCAATCATAGAATCATGTTTTGAACTGATCAACAGGAACAATGAACCAATATTTCTAATTAATTTTTTTGGCCAGTTCAATTTATTATATTTAGATTTTTTAATTTTTTATTGTTGAAATTTATAAAACCGCTATATATATTTATCTATATACCAAGTGTGTGGTGTCACTTCCCTACATAAACACACATAATAACAGAAACCGTTTCAGTTACGATATTTATTCGAAATAGAAAACGAGTGTTCGAAAATAAATAGTGTGAGTCTCTATTTTATTTTTTATCAGTATATTAATGTACAGCAATTTCAGTTTACTTTGAAGAAATTTAATTTAGCTAAAAAATAAAACAGTAAATTGTTGTAGCTCTGATTGTGGATTGATTATAACATGAATCAGAAGAAATTGGCTGAGTCGATGTGGTACGAGACGAACAAAACATCAGCATTTGTCGCTTTGTTGCTTTCTGAAACTAATGCCGTTAATACTGGCTTACCTTAAATGGCGTTTTAATTCGATGAACGTGCACGCTCAATTGGATGTTTTTCTTTTTCTAATTTGTTTCGTCAACAATACTGATCACTCGAACGGTCTTTGTTGCTCTGCACTCGCTAAAGTAGCAGAAGAACAATCGATTTCAGTTAACAAATTAAACACTTTTCATAATCTCCGATTAACCTTGATGTCTTTTAGGCGCGACCGAGTGCACGAATTTTGCCTCTGTGTGTGTGTGCGTGTGTGTGTGTGTTTGAACAATTGGGCATATGTGTAAGTTGTAAAGGGTATTCCTTAAGCTCATTAATGTTTGAGATGCACGAACACAGAGTGATATATATTGGTAAAATTCACAGGGATACCTGTTGTGTTTGATGTTGGCATCATTATTTTAACTCCGAGTAAGGTTTGAAAAGACCGTTTTGAAACTAATTAAAATAAAAAATGTTATGTTAAAAGTTAAACACGTATCCAAGCGTATCTGCACACCTGAATCGAATATCCAAAATGTTTCGAGTTGCATTGTTAATCTAAAGATGCATGAGTGGGAGCAAAATATATATAATTAATTAAAATTGTTGGATTGATCTTATGGACTCCTGATAAACTCATGTAACAATCACTAAATATTCTAGTACCTGACTGCGAGTAACAATGTTGTAAAAAGAATTCATAACACATCCGAACATCATGTCTTAAATAATTCTGACAGAACAGAAACACACACATAAAAGTGCATGCATGTTTGTGCAGAAAGCGCATGCGTGAAAACACTATCTGGCTCGATAATCAGTGAAAAATATTTTTGTTCCAACAGCATTTGCACCCCAAAAAACTTCAAGATAAGATAAGTTTAAAAAAATAACTATTATTATGAAAGTGTTTGCCGAATTGCCAATAAACATTGATGATTAACTCTTGTATTGTATCTTGTTGCTTTATTAGTGAGCCTTGCAAAATACTGCGTTCAAATTTTTTTTCAGTGCAAGCGAACTAATGTGGGAATAAAATTTTAAATTCATTGTTTGCTTATCGATCGTCGAGTTTGTTTTATAACAGTAAATCAATCTGCAAATTGCCTGTTAACCTAATTATCTTGCTGTGTGTGTGTGTGTGTGTGTGTGTGTGTGTGTGTGTGTGTGTGTGTGTGTGAGAGTAGCGTTTCTTCTAAACATTAACAATAACAATTGAAGCAATTGCGCCTGTTCTAAACGTTCTCGCCAGTTTCTAACTAATAAATACTCCAAGGCTCATCTGCTTTACAACTAAATTTTCTTCGGGGTAGTTGGTACTTGGTAGTGCTTCCATGTTTACATTGTAGCAATTGACTATATAGGGATTCACTGCTATTTTTAATTTTGTAACACAAAAATTTGATTAAAAACGGTGCACAACTATAGAAAAGTAGTAAAGTTGGCAATGTAACAATGTTGTTGGCGAGCAATGATGGTTGTCGAAACGTTAGTGACGTTAACGAGATGACGAGGGCAGTTGACATGTGCAGGCCAGTTATGAATGAAATGTGAGAAGATTTGCTGCCGGATGCAATAAAAGATGCACACAGGATGCTCGCACAAACAAATCATCCTGCAACCTTTTTGTCCTACTCAATATTAATTCCATTTATGTCAAAAACACTTAAATTAATTTCATTCTTAATCTTATTTTACGTGCCCGATAGAAAAAAAGACATCAAATTTCAACAAACTGAAAAATTTTAAAACAATGAATTTCAATTCCCTACCAAAATTTTACATGAAGATTTTATCATCAATGCTAGGTGAACATTTCAACTCGTTTTAAAAACTTTTTTTAAATTTATATGTCATCGGAACCAAGTGGTGGCTTTCGAGCAGAAAACTCCGCAAGAGAAAGTTTAGATAGAGATAAGGCTAATTTGAGCGAAACCTCTATATAGATTGGTAAAAATTTTGGCTGGAATGAAACTGTTTAAGCACCCTACACACAACAGTTAAGCGAATTTGGTTTTCAAATTTTGTAGGAAACCACTGATTTTAACAGCGTAATTTACAACATTTTTGTATGTTTTAAAAAAACTACTGCGAACTTGTCACACAGGATGTATCTCCGACTTACCAATGACTATGATTTACTAATCAATAATCAAAATCAATATCTCCCCTTACACCTAAAAACAGAAAATCTTAATGATGACCAACCAACCAACTGATGAATGGTCAGAAAGAGTCAACGAACTTTATTGACGTGCGTCATGTTATTAATCACATTATGAAAAATAAATAGAATCATCTCTGTGATTGTCACCCATTGTATGATAGGAATGCCATTAAATATTTTCTCATGAATCTGATCACTTTCTATCAGTCGTAATTGTATGTCGTAGTAGTTCAGAGTAGAATAGGTACACAAAAATACGATATATAAACTTATATATGGCTCGGCAGCATAGTACACACAAGTAGACGAAGGCATGCTATAATTAACTATAGAAGCGTCGTAGGCACTCTTCTTTTTAACGAAAACTTACCGAACGCAAGAAAGCAACCACCAATACCCTCATTACACGCAACTGCATATGCGCACGTGTAATTGCGTGTTGTAATAGCATGAAAATGCAAAAAGGAGACGACGCACAACAGCCAAACACTCCCAATTGATAGTCTTCCAATATTTTGCATTCCAGATACATTAGATACTTGATGTTGCAAAAGTTGAGCAAACATAAAAACTTGATTAACATACAACAGATCCTGTGTGTGTTTATATGCATGTGTGCGTGCGTATGCGTTAGCGTGCGAGTTTAAGTGTGCATGACATGCGCGTGGCGTGTGTTTGTATGAGTTTTATTTTTAAATGAATATTTAGAAAGTTCAAACCACAGTTGATGTATTTAGTATTTAATTTCTCCATACGCTAACAACATAATTTGCAGTGACGGATAGTTTTTAAAACATAACTCAAAATTAGGTGTCCGCAATGTTGCAGTATACTTCATCCTAAATATCAACTTATATAAACAAAAAATAAATGCACTACTGTAGGAACTTGATATGAAATTTATTCAGAGGATTTTTTATTCAAAGTTGACATAACTTATGCATTGTACAAATGTGATTTGGTAAAAACAATTTTCTTCTGCTAATGCGTTCAATTAAGTAATAATTTCTATAGAATGAAGAATTGTTATGCCTACATCATAGAAATATTTAAATTTAAAGAATCCTTTAGTTTTTCAAATTATCATTTTAAAGCTAAAGAAATCTACCAGGCATGTCTGTGCATTGATTGCACGTGATGATTCGTCATTAACGAGTCCAGGCTTATGTTTCTAAAGATAACAAACCATTCATCATGATATCACATCAACTTGTTTTTAATATTTTCCATTACATTTCTATATAAAATTTTTTTAATTACTTTGTAAAAAAAATACTTTACTGACGAAAGCGACATTTTGAAACGTCTCAGGGTATTTCAATAAGTAATTTTTGGAGTTTGTAGACTGTGCACAAGTAATGACTGAAGAAAGGACGAGGCGTTTAAGATGCGATAAGAACACGTCACTCAACACAAAAGTGTTAATGACAACAAAATATTTTCGTTCACGACAACCTTGACATGATTGTTATAAATTGCAACAACAAATATACTACATAAATCTGAAACAACACACGATGAAAACAACGTTGTCTCAATAAAAATTAGGTAACAAAAATAACATTTGACGAAAGATACTGCAACGTAGATGATGAAGTCAAGAACCAACAACAACAACATGGTTGATAACATCTTCGAAAATCAACAACAACAACAACATATGACAAAAGAATCAACAACAATATGACGAGAACAACAACTATAACATATATAACAGCTACGACAGCATTTATAATGACAACAACTTACACTACAACAACACACATGATGACATTAACAACAAAAAATGTAACAACAACAACAGCAAATATGATGACAACATCAACAACAACAACAACAACATGTTTTTTTCAGAACCAACGTCAACCAATAACGCTTGGACAAAAAGTGGAAGGATAATCTTGCAGCTTTACTAACGTAAACCTCAAATGATATGAAATGAAATAAAACGAAAATATTTTTAATTGAAATACAAAACTTAAAATTGCTGTGTCGTTAATTATTAAGTGCTTTCAAACAAAATCTTTTCAAAAAAATAGTAAAAATTACAATTAAACATACAGATTATTCTGAAAAACAAAACAAATACAAATGAAACACATTGGACAAAAGCCCTTACGATGTAGTGATGATGTATGACAAACCTCTCAACTGTCTTTCCTTTCCTGCAATAAATTTTTTTGTTCTTAAAAATTAAAAACTGTTTCAACATTTTTTGAATTTCCTTGTTCGGTAGTTAAACACTTTAGTTAAATATTTAACATAAACATAAACAAAAAATAGAGAGGCGCGAACTGACGTTCCTATGCCTCCAGCATGAGAAAAGCTTCCATTGAAAACATGGAAAAATTGGCAAATATAATGAATTTCAAAATAATTCTAAATATTTGTTTGTTATAATGAATAACAATTATAAAGTCGACCTCACTTTTATGATAAGAAGTAATAATTATTATATAATGATTTATTAAAAGATTTATTATTTTTTGTAAACTGTTTTCATTTTTTTCACTGTAATTACATTAGCTTTGACGTTACATTAAATTAATTTGCCTCAAAAGTTGATAATATTTGTCGTAAAAAGTTTATTGAAAGCTAAAAATGATGATTTATAAAAAAACAAACACCACACACACACACACACACCACAGACACACCACACACACCACACACACACAAACACAAACAAAACACACACACAAACACACACACTGACCATCATGAAGCATTATGATCACTCACAACAAATGAATGAATGAAGCAGACTTCTATGCAAATACACCTAACAGGGTGATCAACAATCAAAAAAAATTCGCAATACATTGTACGATATAACTTGCATTCACATAAACGTCATTTATTCATTTATTAACATAAAATAGCAAGTACCTAGGACCGTATGAGAACACACAAAGTAACATAGAAACGGTTCATGTTAACAATGTATTGTTGCAACAATGAATGAATTATCTGAATGTTCTAAGAATGAATAGGTAGGTTTGCTTCTATATATGAAGATGTGTGTGCACGTGCAGTTGTGCACGTGAAGAAAGTGATTGAAGATATGTAAACGCGGGAATGTAAATTGGCAAATAAAGGAATAAATTTTGTTCAAACATAATTAGCATGAATGGATAATATGGGCGATGCGATGACGTAACGATAGGTAAGGTGTGTGGCACTTCGGTTGCAGTGTCTGGATTCGACCGCAAAGAGATCTTCGCCTATCCCATGCAGTGTGTGCGACGCATTGTTTTTAGTTTATTTGCGTTCATAGTGTGCTTTCTGTTGGAATTTCTGAAAATTATCGAAGGAAGAAATGTAATCAATATCACACATACACCCACAAACACACACGCTAACCAGAACCTATAAGTTGTAAGGTATTTTGTTACAGCCGAATTATTGGTTCGTAGCGTGTACATACATTAAATTCAATTTTTGAGTTAAAAATTCGCCAAAAAGCAGCTGGTGCACGCAAGTAAGACGCAAACGCATCATCAGACCTGTTATTGGAATATAGTAATATTAATATCATTTGTGAATACATGAAATCTGTTTTAAAGGAGGTTCTTTTTTTATCTTAAAATGTTACTAAAGAACGAAGCATTTCGATTATTTTAAATTGAATGTTTACTTATTATTTCATCACAATAAAATTAGAACATGATTTGTGTATATATTTATTTGTTACTATTGCATATGTCCACCAATTTACTTAACATTAATCAAACAATCATTCAACAAAGACGAACGCACTAAGTTACGCCGACACACACAACGCCCTGAGTCGCACTCCCATGAACTTGCATAACTTTAAGAAGATCGAATTTTTTGTATGCTTCGAATCTATGTACACATTTGTGTGTGAATTTTTAAACATATTTTTAATAATAAGAAGAAGAAAAAGAAAATAAAAAGATAAGAAGAAGAAGAAGAAAAAAAGAAAAAAAGAAAAAGAAGGAGATGAAAAAGAAGAAAGTATTAATGAGCCCAAAAATCATAAGCCCATATCTAAATTGAGTTGATAATGAATAATAATTAGAGATGTCGGTATGTATGAATAACTGAAACGAAAAGTAAAAATACGTATGAGATCTAATAACATTAATCAACGAGAAGCTTTTTTTGAAGACAAATTAATGTAAAAGGAAAAAAAATCCACATGCGTCAGTGGATTCGAAAATGGAAGACTAGATGTTAACATCTTTCGTCCCATTAATTTTAACACTGAGAGTTCTTAAATTATCGTGCACGGTATATTGTCAAACTTTACTTACTTACCAACCGGCTATTTTATATTCTGTACAATAATTATTTCATTTACAATAACTATTTTTAAAAAATATTTTTTAGACAAAAAAATAAGATTTAGAAAATTGCTCAACTGTTTTTTTTCTTCAAATATATAACTAGGGTTTGTCTGCGGGCACCAAAAAATAATATTAAAATCCAAAAAATATTATTTAACATCATGCTTGTCATGGCCTTGCTTGAAAAGTTTGCACCTTCCAAATTAAAGCGTCGCACGACAAATGAACTTCTCATCCAACGAGTCGTCAGATTACATTATTCGCTACATACAACAAAGTTTAAAAACGCACAAGTCTTTGAAAATTTCAACTTGTTCGATTGATTGCATATTTTCAAATTAAATTATATAGACAGCAACGATGTATAAAAATGGTAAATTGGTATATTTTTTAAGGTAATTACAATCAGCGGACATAGCGATATATGCAATACGTATACTCATAAATATTATCTATAACTTATAAATTTATAGTTTTTTTGCTGTTACTTTAATCAACATACTTTTAAAAATAGCATAGGCTTTTTGTATTTATATGTAGAAAATACACAATGAATATCTTTTTTTAATATAAAATAATATAAATTCATGTACAATACACTCCTGGTACGAATACATGTATATATATATATATATATATATATATATATAAAAATATTTCGCTTATTCATTTTATCTATATAACTCAAAACTTTCATTATAAATAGATATAACTTATTGAGAAAGGTATATACAAATATAACGCCTTATGATATCACATGCATAACATACAATCTGTAAAACCATACGTTTAACAATCAAATTCTTATAGTGATATGACAAGACACACTGGTCTAAAAGAATGTTGAATAAATATATATGATGAATGACTGCTTAACAGATAAATATAGGCAGTACATTTTTAAATATGTGGAAAAACATTTAAAACAAATTGTAAAAATAAAAATATCTTACTTTAATTATACCTTTGATTTTAAAAATATGTATTGAAATTATATATCGGTATATAAAACAATGATTATATAAAAATTGTAATATAAATCGAAATACAGAACATCATAACACACACAAAGCGGTAATTAACGAGTGGAAAAACAGTGCGATGTTGTGGAGACGTAAGGAGCACGATGCATCCGAACCAGCAGACTAACACTGAGAAGACGAAGGAACGGACAAACGTAGAGGAGTGCATTTTATAGAAGGACCTTTTAAATGTTTTCTCATCTCCATCAAGTAATTTTCAAATGCGTTGTCTGCCTTGGGATGTAGATGGAAAGTAAAATATACAACTTTTTATTCCTCTGATTGTGTGGTCGGGGAAAAATAATATAAAAAATAACAAACAAACAAATTTAGAAAAAATATTTTTTTAAGAAATTTTCGATGAAAAATTAATTTCTGTAAATAATCGCTTGCGGTTGTTAATTTTTTTTTTCAAGAATTTTCAGTTTCAAAAGTTTATCATTTTTGTGTTGGAAGATTAAAAATTGATCTTAACTGAACTTGACGCATTTTGGGTTACAAGAATCCTTATTGAAATGGGACCACAGTAGAATAATGGATTTATATTGATAAGTTTGTCTATTGAACAGATAAATAATTTTTCTTAAAACAATAGCTCTATGTGGAAACTATTGAATGGCATCAATTTAATATATAATTTGAAAAAAATCGATAATTTAAAATAATTCTTTTTTACTGTTTCAAGCAACATCAAGTTAGTAAACGAATTTTTTATATTTTTTAAAATTCATTTTGGCCTGCTGATTAACATCGATTTAGTTGATGCGCTTTTATTAATCGTGCCATAAACTGCACCAGTCAATCGCAATTGTCTAAATTGCTGCTGTGTGATTGGACAAGACGATGATGTTAGATTACGAACGCTGGTTACCATTGTAAGTGCATCTCAATTATAATCGTAAAGTCCCTTTAAGCCTGCTCGGATTACTAGAATTTAATTTAAAGAATAAAACATGCACCTTTAAGTTGCTCAATATAATAGTTCATAAAAGTTAGATAAACACATTGTGTCCTTTACAAACAAACTTTTTTTGCCAAATAAAAAAGTAAAAATCAAATGAACAAAAAATATATTGACGAAAAATACGAAATAAATTGTGTTATTTGTTGATGGATGTTTTAGTTGTTTTGTTGGATCTTGTAAAAGAAGTGTGAACAAACTGTTTGTACGTTTGTTCACCAGGAGTGTGAACGAACTTTTATGTCATGTTCATCGTTGCAGCAACTTTTCAATTTTATCCGTCATTATGTTTGTTTATTTTTGCTCTCACAGATATTCATGTCTATCACTCTTTGTTATTACATTCAAGATCGTTTATTGTTGCATCTGACATAATGAGAAATTTTATTTTAGATATCTTTTGTTTATTTTTTTTAATCAAATTCAATACTCGTGTATGTTTGTTGTGGTCTGTCAAAGTGTTTATTTCTTTATTTCATCATCACTCTGTCACGTTGAATTGGTGCATGTATTCATGGTGTTCATATAATATGCTAGTTAAAATATCAGTAGATATTTCAATTTAAGGTATAAATGGAAAATTAAAAAATCTTTCGTTGCAAATTATAGCTGATGTTGTTATTTATTATCAGGAATATAATGTGTAGGTTAAAATATTTTTTTTATAACCTTTGCATGTGAAATTGTGAATGTTGTTATGTTAACATATTTCTAAAAAAATGTTAATCATCCACTGCTTGTTCGTTTACCTGTTCTTCATCGTCTGTTTACCACATTTCATTGTTAATTTATATTATTTCTTATTTATTTGTAATTGGTTTATAATGTGTTTATCATTTGTTTCATCATCCAATCATCACCATCGTCATCTTTCATCGCATCATTCCTCATTATCAGTTCGTCATTTGTCCACTGCGATTATATATTGTGGTGCAGATTCAAATGTTGATGAAAAGACATCTGCATGACTTTATTGACGTTTCTATTGCATGGCAGTGTGGCTGGTAGGAGATGTGAGCACTGTGTTGTGTTGTGCTATGCTGTGCTGTGCAATATGCTGTGTTGTGTTAATGTAGCATGGTTCCAAACGTCATGCATGTAGTGAATATGGAGTATTCCATCTTTCTATTTCAAATCATCAAAATTTAGAAAGACTGGAAACGAAATTGATTGTAGTGGTGGTCGAAAAATTCTTTTCAAACGCGCAAAATCGTTTTCAAGAGTAACTTCAACATTCGTTATTTTAATGATCTCACTTTCTGCCTAAGAACAAAAAAATCACCACTCGCTCAAAAACTTTCGTTGGAAATAATTTGCACCACTCAAAATAATTTAATTTTTATCACTCGGCCAGAGAGAGAGAGATAAAGAGAGCAACACGATATGACAACATGCAACGACTACATTGACGTGACCTGATGGATAACTCGGAATTCAATTAAAACATTCTCCTTCTGCAATTCATGACAACTCAGTCATTTATCAGGCAGCAACTAACTCTCTTACAATTTATCTGGAGTGTGGCATAAACATACAAACTATCTTGACTTTTGCTCGCGTCAGTGCCTCTCAATTCCACCGGGCCGCACAGTCCTTCAATAACTCTGCTATTAAAAGATAATGGCCCGTAAAGACTCATCAAATTATTTTCAATGAAATTAACTCGGAGTTTTTATTCTAACTTTTTTAATTAAGCCAATTCTGTAAAAATAAAATTAGAAAAAATAATCAAATGGATTTAATAAAAAAAGAAACTTAAGAAGAGTTTGCAACACGGCGTTGTTTCGTTACATGGTCGTCGTGCATTTGTCCGCAACAGCACGTATCTCGCTTGCCAGGCAGCATTCATTTGAACAAACAAACAGACAGACAGACAAACAAACAAACCCACGAATCAACAAACACGTATTTATTTTTGAATTTATTTATTTGTTCATGTCCACACATCTTGCATGCACGCTCAATTTTCAAGTAGGCTGTTCCGTCTTAATACAACATTTGTTTTTTAAAATTTTTCTGAAAAAAATTTTTTGTATCCATCTTTAAAATTATTCAGCTACAACAATAAATTGTATACACCAAATAAATATTCATCGCAACATCAAAACATAAATTATCGTTCATGGAAAACATTCAGGAATTGCTACAAAATTCTTTGAAAGGAAGGTTCAATTTTTATTGTCGGATCATTTCCATTCGTGATTTTCAGCCCGGTGCTTTTTACGGTAATAAAATATATAGACTGACAATGGAGGTTATTTGTAGGTTTGAGAATCAATAGAGATGGTAGATGAAATTGTGAGTGCCTCACGTTGCTTTATGGCATGTGGTCAGTGCAGCATTATAAACCATTTCAGGATGTCAGCGTGCCATCACACTTCATTCAACGTCAACAATGCACAGACGCAAAAAGTGTAAAATATGTGTGCAACAAAGTTAATTGCCGACTTTATATCTAACACACATTGGAAAGCATGGTGAAAGAAATAAACAAATCGAAAGCGCTCGACCGTAGTAGTAGACCATGCTATGTTTATGCCTTTTGATTTAACATTAGAATGAGAAAATTAAGGCCGAACCGCTTGCAAGCCGTTTACTGTTGCGTTGAATTAATTTGCATCACGTATGTAACTCCGCATGTACCTCGGCTATGTGAATTGCATAGAAAATAATTTTACTGATGTTTATAATGTAATTTTGTTTACTGAGATCAGTGAAACTTTTCAAATACTGTATGTGATGGCGGTTAAACCATAGAAGAAAGGAACAATCACATTTCTTGTGAAAATCAACTTTGAAGTTAACATTTTTCAAAAGTCAACTATAATTTACAAATTTCTTGTAATTGTAAACTTTGATAATCTAATTTTTTGAAAAATGTAACACCAACAATCTATCTTAATAAAAATCTTTGTCAGAAAATATTTTAACATCATTCAAGTAATTGTCTTGAAAGTAAATTAACAGCACCATAAAACAGCAAACATTGCAGACAACAAGTTGCACGAAACATTAAAAGTAGCAAATAATACCAAATCTGGTAACAGAAAACGAATGATAGATAGGTTGATGCAAAGAGTGCTACCTTAATGTAACTACATGCATTAAATAACGTTTATATAACGCACGACATGTAAATGTCATTTAATGTATTGAAGTCATTTTCACATGAAAGAATCTTGAAATTTAAAATTTAACATGGTACTACTGCAGAGTCAGTGAATGAATATCAGCTGTTGGTTTGATGAGTGAAAAGAAGTAGTGAATGAATGGTTGAATCTGAAGAAACAATACAACAAACGCTACAACAAACAGCTACACAAACACACAACAACACACAAACACTACTACGACAAACAACCACACAACAAACACTACAACACAACAAACAACGGTTTGCGTAGAGTAAATAAAATAAACTTCATTATTTCATAATTTGTATACCATTCTTTCCTTTAAACGTTTTTCCATAAAATCCTGCGTGAATTATTCACTGAGAATGACGCAATTATTTTACGCGCCTCTGCACAAAATTACATCTTTCTAAATCCACGCCATTGAAAATTACTCTAATGAAATTTAATTGAAAATTTATTTCATTTGGAAAATTCGTTCCTAAACTTAAAATATAACTTGGCCAAAGTAATATAACATAAACGATCATATTCATAATATTATTATTTAAATTATTTTTTTATATTTATAAACTATCTGTCTTGTTTGAGTTGTTGTTGTTGTTGTTACTCGTTGACAAAGACAAATGAAACAAACAAATAAATAAAGAAAGAACAAACAGAAGTGAATCGTAAAGTCACACGTCAAATTTGACGTTAAAAATAATTCCCCAACATAAATAATGAAAACTATAATAATATTATTAATAATAACATTAATAATGATAATAAAATAAATAATAATATTCATGATGAAAATAATAACAATAAATATGATGATGATATAAAAATAATTGATCAATTAATCGATTGATTGATTGATCAATAAAAAAGAAAAAACGTTAAAATCTAGCTATCTGTCAATCAAGTTTTAATAAACCAATGGTCAACTATTAATTATTTTACAAGCATTTATATCCATTTGATTCAACTTTACAGTTTCATTGCTTTCAATTTCAACGAGCCGCTTTTTCTTTAAATGTTTGGGTAAAACATTTTACGATTAATGTTGATTCTTTGTTTTTGGGCAATACCTAGGTTGCTTATATTTAAAGACTTTGTGCTACATTGTGTTTGTAAAATTAAGGTATTTAAGAAATGAGATCTTCCATTCAAGCAAATACTTTACTTCTCATCTTTTTATCTTAAATTTACACTTTGAGTGATAAATGAGTGATATGGATGTTGAAAACCAAATAAAGGTTTATGTCATGAAATATTTGAAAAATTTTATACGTCAGAATAAGTTAAAACAAGTTTCCATGTACGAAGAAATATTGAAAAACTATCAGGAACTACAAAGTTTTTCAGCCGATGATGTAAAAGAATTTGCAATGTACCTTACTATAAGATCGAGTGAAGTTGAAGTAGAATCCGATTGGATGGTTAAGTTTCGGGCATTGACTAACGGCCAGCAGTTTGACATAGTAAAAGATTTATATGAGAAATATTTGTTAAGGGCATCAAGTCTCGAGGACAATCGCGAGATGCGTACTCATAGAGATGACACTTTCAGGGCTATTATTCATCATCGTGACCAATTTCTTCCAGCAGATTTACACAATCCAACATATAAACTGCCATTTTTTGCAGGAAAATTCACAAACGATGAATGCATTATATGCCTTGAAAGTTTTCGAGAAAACTCCTTCGTGACTCAATTGAACTGTCGTCATACTTTTCACTGCAGATGTATAATTAAATGGTGTGAAAGAAAGTCGTCCTGTCCAACATGCAGGTCTGCAATTACATTCTACGTTAAACATGAGCATACTTTTAAACTTGAAGTGGAAGACAGCAAAACATACGCCATCATTCAACTGCTGACTAAAGAATGGAAGGATTAGGCTTTACAACTACAAAGCAATCTTTTATTAAACGTAGACTCTGCTATTAAGATATCCATTATAAATATAACTTCACAGATCTATTGAGTTTGAGGTGTTTTACTTTTAAAAAAAGTTTATTTCTAATTTTAAAGAAACATTTTCCTACGTTTTTGTTGAAAAATATGAATGTTCTATTCTATACTTTCGGGTAAATAAGGAAAAATAGTATAGCTAAAAATAACTGTTTGAATGTATATATGGTGTTTAATAATAATAATACTATAAACTTTATTTTAATATTAAATGCGACTAAATGTCTAAAGTGTTAAAAAATTTATTAAAATCAGTCGCCACTCCTGGTGCTGTACAAAAGCAACTTTAACAATAATAACAATATTGTTTTTATTATTAATCTTAATATTATTAATATGTATTGCAAAAATTTTTTATAGTATTTAAAAGTTATTTATTAACAATGCTTGCACGTTTGTGACCAGCCATATGCACTCCCACAATAGGAGTTTAAAAAATTGAAATAAGCCAAATATTGTACAAGCGTTTATGTACGAAGAAATATTGAAAAACTACGTGGAATTGCAAACTTTTTCTGCCAATGATACAAAAGAATTTGCAAGATACCTTACCCAAATAAGATCGAATGAAATTAAAGAAGGATCTGCGTGGTTGGATAAGTTTCGGGCATTGACTAACGGCCAGCAGTTTGACATAGTAAAAGATTTATATGAGAAATATTTGTTAAGGGCATCAATTCTAAAGGACGATCGCGAGATGCGTACGCATAGAGATGACACTTTTAGAACTATTATTCATCATCGTGACCAATTTCTTCCAGCAATTTTACACAATCCGACATATAAACTGCCATTTTTTGCGGGTAAATCCACAAACGAAGAATGCAATATATGCCTTGAAAGTTTTCGAGAAAACTCCTTCGTGACTCAATTGAACTGTCGTCATAATTTTCACTGCAGATGTATTATCAAATGGAGTGAAAGAAAGTCGTCCTGTCCAACATGCAGGTCTGCTATATCAATCAACGTGAAACAAGAGCATACTTTTAAACTTGAAATGATAGGTAATGAAAGATACGTTTTCATTCAACTATTGACTAAAGTATAGAAGTTTTAAGTTTTCTAAATGAAAATACTGTTAAATAAGTTTTCTAAATGAAAATACTGTTAAATACCGCTTTCGACATTAACAATCAATCGCTTTCTGATATCAAATATTCAATAACAATCACTCAATAGCTCGCACGTCTTTATATACCCGTTTTACCGACGCTACTCGAACGTCCTAGATATCTCGCTGTCAGAAGGTTCTTGTTCCTCCTCGAACTGTATGCGTTCTTAGCTACACTGGGGCCTCTAGCAAATATATTTGTGACGGTTATAACAATGCTGTTTAATACAAATTGTTTTAAAGTATTCAAAAGTTATTTACAATGTTTAATAATAATTGTTTTAATGTATTCAAAAGTTATCTACAATGTTTAATAATAATAAAACTTTAACCTTTAGTAAATGTTACTAAATGTATTATTCTTTTAAAAAGTTTATTAAAATCTATAGCCACACCCGCTGCTGTACAAAATCAACAATAACAATAATGATAATAATAATAATAAAAAGAAGAATATAAATGCTTAATGTTCAGTAAATAATTTATTTTAAATTTATTTCAATGTTTGTACGTTTGTGAACATGCATTCCCACCATATCACGAAAATTCATACAGTGATTGATGTTGTAAGGTTTTCCATAGATTCATTCTGAAATGGTATGAAAAATTAGGATGGATTTGCAATGATGGCTGATATACGAAGCAACTCACATGTTGTGTCTGAGTGATGCATGCTCTGTTCTGCTCCTTCATTCCACACATGACACGTGCATGTTATGACACAAAATGTAATTAATTGGAAATGTCGCAGAGAGGATCTTGAGGGAAAACGGATGATAACGAAAGCCCGCTGCTCCAAATTTTGTCTATTTTTGTTGTATGCTATTAAAATGTTTTTTGCTGAGAGAGTTTGTGCGAGTGTGAGTCTGATTCTTATTTAAAAAACGCCTAAAATCATTTTTAATTTGCTCTAAGACTACAATGCTCTTTATAACACAATGTATAACACACCATTAGCAAAAACATCTAATTTATATTTGCGTCGAAATTGTAACCTAATGATAATGATATTTACCGCAACTCAGTTGGTAAAAATAGATTTAGGGATGGGTTGTCATGTTAGTACCAGGAAAAAAAAATAAAAAAGTCCCTTGAAGTTAGATCAAAAGAGTAAGAAAGAAGTTTTAGTTAATGGACAATTGTGTTGGCAACTCGTATTTGTTATAAATATTTGAGTCCTCTATGCGAACAACAAAGAATTTTTGAATTTTATTGTAGTTTAATGAGCTGTACGACGATAAGACACACTTTGTAAAAAATTTGAAAAGTTTCCATTATAAATAAAAATACAGAAGAGATTTTTGAAACGTGTTAAATTATTTGTTGGAAGAAGTTAATAAAATATGACGCGGGAAGACTGCGACCACAGCGCATAGTGCAGTTTCCTTTTAGACTCCATTTTAAAATGCACATATGTGCCTACAATGAAACGATGTAATAAAATGAACGGAACGTTGTATATACACATACATATGAATATACACATATACGTTTGTATACAAGAATACAATACGTGCCGATGTGGTTAGTTGCCGGCACAAATGCAATTACATTACGTGAAGGGTTTAGATGGGGACATCTTGTGGCCACCTTGCATTGTCGCAACTGCCTTCAAATTACATTTTGGGTAGTTTTGGTGTATTTTTATTGATTTTGTGCGTGACAAGTTGTTTTATAAATTTTGAATCAAAACGTCAAACGACAGACAAACTGTAATTGGCGTTATGAATTGTCAAACACGGATCCTGGTGATGGTGCATGATTGGAAGGGCGGTGCATGATTGGAAGGGCGGTGCATGATTGGAAGGGTGGTGCATGATTTAAATTAGCGCGTTCAATAGTACCTACATATAAACATACATTTATACATATACATACGGATATATTTACTTACATACGGACATGAATATATGCAAGCAAGCAAACATACACACACACATACATCGTTGTGTGTGGGAGATGCATTGCATACATGCATGCATAAATGCACACCAGAACATACGCACGTGGCTTTACATCAGAGAAAGCAAATAAGCATTATAAAGTATGAGAGAAGGACTCAATTCACATTTGAAATAATAATAGGCTGACCCGTGAGGACAGGACTTGCCAATGTGTACGTTCGATTGCAACGATGCAAATATCTCATGCCGAGGCAAGTTTCTTTTTATGGGGGCCATCCTCGCAAATCATCAGCACTCCCTCCATGATGACGATTTCCTTATTTTTTACACCATCGTATTTCTCTTCATAACTTTTTAATACGTTTACTTTAGTCATTTTTTTTGTTATGTTTGCAGCTCGTAGCACGTACGAATAGCTGGAATGAATGACTCAACGATTTTTGTGAAAAAAGAAATATAATGTTTTGTGCTAAAATTATTTTCATGCTGCATTGCAGAAATTTAAAACTCTCAACAAAAACAAGCCATCAGTCAATAATTTTATTTTTTGACGCTAAGCCGTGCAATCTCCTCAAAAGAACATCCATGCAGTTTTTGAACGCTGCTCATTTCAATTTCACAAGTTGAGTCGGAAACATAACATACAGGTGATACATTCTCCGGCAAATGCATACTCTGCTATTGTACATCATGTGCTTCACTGGCACTTAAGTTAGACTAATGTAGAAGATTTCTATATTTTTTTATATTTTTAAAAATGTATTTCTGACTATCCAAATCAATCTGAAGACATAAAATGCCAGGTGCACGCAATGAAGTTTGTTGCTTGAAAACTTGAAAGCACCCCATTGTGAGAATCTTGTTCTGTCCTGTGTAATTCAATTATTGCTGACATGTATATTTAGTCTCAGTTTATTGAATGTTTTCTTCCCATCCTATTTTTTCTTTATAATGTTGATGATTCTTTTTTAAATGCATATAATTTCAAAAACGTTTAAACAATTTTAACTTTAATTTGGAGAATATATTTAGGTGCAGAAATGTATAAACAAATAACAATATTAATTTCCGATTAATCACCGACTATATAAATGCTTTTTTCAAGCTAATTTTTTGAGTGAAATTGGTTACAATCATTTTTTCATACTTTAAAATTAATCTGCCATCACGAGCACAACCTATTTTTTTCAATGTAGTCACCTCCGGAGTTTAATATCCTGGTAAAATCTTCCACCCTACTCTTCACACAGGTTGTTTGAATTTGTAGGAGAAGATTTTGAATATTTTCGAAATTCATCTTCAACTTTGATAGTTTAAATTGCTCTTTCCGGTACGTAATGTAGTGTTATCCGACATTTTTATTGAATTCGTCGTTCCTACCTAATTATATTCCGTTCTGTCCTTCAACACTTTTACCAGGCTTTTTTATCTTACTACGCATTCTAAATTTTAAATTTGCCATCTCTTTAAACATTCCATTTAACAGTACTGCTAGACAACATCTTTCATATTTTTTTAAAAATGTAAATTTTCAATCCCAAATGGAGTGAATGTGAAAACTGTTCGCATCTGACGGGCTGCTAATGTGAGTTGCAGTCCTAACAAAACTCGATCACTTATTGTAAATGAATTTTTGCAACCTTTCATATCATGGAGTCCGTAAGGGGTTTTTTAATCAATTTCAGCAGTGCTGTAATGAACACTGACGTTCCATTAAAGTTGTTTTTAAGTTCCGCAAAAATGTTTCTTCAGCTATGAATAAATACACAAAAATCAAATTGAAGCAGCAATTTAAAACACTTCCCATGCAGTTTTAAACTTTTGTGTGGTTATAATTTTAATTAGTAATTTCAAGATTTTTATTAATATGTTTTATTTTTTTAAACAAAACAATTTTAAAAGTAGTTAAGTTAGTTTTCTTTGGGCAGTGTAGCACACTTGAGATAAAATTTAAACATACAAATTTGTAATAAATCTAGAGCATATTACAAATTTAAAATGTATTTTGATATGTAGGTTAACACAAAATAGTTCATTGACAATCGTTATAAATGGCAATGACGCTGACGATTTTGTTAAACATTTCCAAGAAAATTTCACCTCACGAACGACGCGCGACGTCAGTTTGAAAAGAAGTTTAAACAAACGGCCGCACGGCAAGTGTTCGTCATTCATCAATAGGTGTCAACTTTCTGATGCATATTTTATTTTTTTCTTTGCATATGAAAATTTTCTTATAGTTCATATTTACTCTTCCAACCAACGAACAAAACATTTTTAGTAAGAAAACGAAATAAGAGTTGTTCTAGAAATCAATCTTTACATCTTGTCAAACAAGCCTCGCCAAAACGCGTACCCGCTATCTTATATGCTGTGATGCCGACAATTGAGTATTTGATAAAATTTTTAATGATACTTTAATCATTTACCAATACAATCGAATGTTAAACTTATATTTATTTTTGTTTTCAAATCAATGATTTAGGCTAACACTCCATTCAGAATAATGAAGTTACAATCGTATATCTACACTCCCACAAAACAGAAAACAACATTTATTGAAATGTTGCTAAAAGTAGCTACTTTCAAAAATTAACGTCGAGGTTTGATATCTTTGAACGCCATCCAGGCAGAAGTATATGATTATGTGTAAATCGTTTGAGTGGTTTGAAAACTTTACCGGATGGAAATTAATCGAAACCGAGTAAGAAAGATACATAAGCATGAAGCTTTAAAAGCAAAACCTCATCAGATGAGATATTTCGCAAATAAAAGTATAAAATTAGATGAAGCACTGGTTATTTTTCTATACAAAGAACTAAAAATATTTAAACTGATGCCGCATCAAAATTATTTTGAAAAATAAATTCAATATTAAGTTGTTGAAAAAATATAAATTTAAAACAGCAACTAGTAGAATTTTATTTATTTCATTTTCTTTGCCAACACTTTACAATTTTTAACAGTTTTTTAGCTCTTAAAGAGATGTTGTTAAGTTTGGCAGAATTCACTTGAAAATAAAAAAAAGTTAATGTTGTTGCCATTATTTCTTTACACAATTCACTGAGAAAATTGTTTCCACAAAAAGGCTCGAATTAAGCAACTGGAATTTGTGTTTGCATCTGCAAGAACGTTTTAACTGGTTCTTTTAAAAACCAACAATTTTTTAATTTACATTCTTAATGATATTTGTTTGAAGCAATCAGAAAGTCAATGTTTTTAATTAAATCTACAAAATGTTTTCTTTAAACAAACTTTTGAAGCTAGCATTTGGTCCATTTAAGAAATATAGACATTAAATCATATGGAAATATAGTGACTGACACATATTTTAACAAACCGCCTAACAATTTCTCGATCGCACGAACAACATAAATTTATTGTATGATATATATTGCGATATTTTTTCCACTTTAATGAACTATCTGTCACACATTTCTGGAGTAGTGAAAACCCTGCCAACAGATGATCAAAATTCTACTTACTTAATCAAGAAGAAGCGTGCGAATCGATCCTCACAGTTCTTCTGTATATTCACTGAATATGCATATTCACACAGAACATCATACAATTACTTATCAGTAAACAAAACCTCAATGAATAAATCCATCCGGTAGTAGCAAGAAATTAATGCGGCGGCGGAGAATGGATTTCTAATAACAAAATTTGGTGACTTTTTCTGACAGTTTAGTTCAAATTTTTCAAAATTATCATTTGAAAATATTCTCTT